>NC_134828.1:55829214-56138244 GCF_004210375.1 Tachypleus tridentatus
ATTATTTTCACTATAAGAGTTTTTCGTCCTCAGCTAGGACAGCGGTAAGTGAACTCACGAAATAACTCAACATGAATTTTTTAAGAAAACAAACACACTTTTACAACGTTATCTGCACCATTGTTTCCGATTATTATATCAGTCTCTTCTTTCCCTTTTCTGTTCCAAAATCAGTAGGTACACTTTCGAATATATTTTAAAGAATAATACATTATCATCCATGCAGACTGATCGAATATTTGAAAGGGGTTCAGCAGCAGTTTGACATATTGAAATATCATGATCCAACTTAATGACAGAATAAAGTAGAAAAACCAGAAACGAAAAAGGAACTAGGTTGTTTATTTTGTAAAAGAGCCGTATTGTGTTGCTGGCACGAAAGAAACATAGACATTGTTTACGAATTATGATAAATTTGGACAACGACATTCCGGTAGGACTTGTTTTCATTTCAACAGAATAGGCTGCCAACATCACAAACACTTTGTTTGTATTTGTATAAGAATCAGAAAATAACTTTATAAAATCAAACTTAAGTGCTTTAACAATCGTCGAGTAGACTAAAGTTAAACATCGGTTATATATACTTTTCAAATAAATAAAATTATAGTGTACCGTCTTCCAATTATAGTGTACCGTCTTCCAATAACTATTTCTGATATTAAACTACGATTTCCCGGAATGGCCAGGTACTTCGGGCGCTCGACTCGTAAGCTGAGGGTCATAGGTTCGAATCCCCGTCACACCAAACATACTTGCTCCTTCAGCCATAGAAACGTTATAATGTAACGGGTAATCCCACTATTCGCTGCCAAAACAGTAGTCCAAGAGTTGGCGATGAGTAATGATGACAACCTGCTTTCCCTCTAGTCTTACACTGCTAACTTAGGGACGGTCACCACTGATAGCCCTCGTGTAGTTCTTCGCGAAATCAAAAACAAATAAAAACCAAAATTTACGAACGAAAATTACTTTCACATCACTGGATTCAGCCTCAGATCATAGAAGCTAAATGTTTATAAGATATTGCAAACTAAAAGCAAACTAGTTAATTTTGTGTTATTCAGTAGTTCAAAAACAAAAAAGAAACAGTCCGTTTTTTTCATTATTCGAAAACGTAAAATAAGTTGGTTCATTGTTTCTTTATTTAAAAGTTGAAAAAAAACTAGTTTGTTTTTCGAATAACGAATACGAACAAAGATTTTGCATCTAACTTTAACTTGTTCTATGCGTTTAATATTTCTTTTAAAACCATGCATGTCTCCAATTCTTAACTGTAGAATGCAGTAGAATACATTGCTTGAAATACAATGCATCATGAATAAATTATAAAATTGTTTAATTTAGTGCACTAGGTGATGAAATGTGAAGTTTTCTTTTCTAGATGTTTTTAAATATTTAACACAACAACAGAAAATGAGTTTTTCTACTCTTATTTTACGATTAATTTAAACACAGAATAACAGTTTATACAAAAACCAAGGCAACGTAGTAAAAAATAAGTATGCAGGCAAAACTTAGAACTCTATGATAAAGTGTATTTATGTTTTTGGACTATATGACTTACTGGAAAGGAAGTATGTCTGTGTTGAGCTCTTGTTATATAACTAAAACATTTTCTAATATTATTTTGCAAGAAAATAAAATATATGCAGAACAGCTCTTTTTTATTGAGTTATAAGCTTCCTTAGCAGTTGAAGTTTAGGAATAAGCAATGTATGAAATATACATGTATTGTAAACGCAAGTTAAAGTTAATGAAAAAAAATAAAATGTAAATATAAATTTACTCAATTTATTGTAAATAAGCTGGTAAAGGTATAGAAATAAATTAAACGTTTGGATACATGACTGTTATAGGTCACGAAAATATATTTTTGTATTAATGATTAAAATAATCACATACTGTTATGTTCAAAGTTCATTTGTATACATAAACAAAGCAAAACAAGAAGAAAAATTCCAAAATTAAACATGAAGTCCAGTTTACCAATGGAATTCTCCTTCTCCTTGAATTATACCGGTTTCGGAAATTTTACCCATCACTCGTAACCCTGAGCAGTAGTAGTGGATTGTGTATTGTAAGTATAGTGTTTTGGTTGTACTTTTTGAACTACAGTATCGTGACTAGAGAACTAAAACGCATACATTAAATTCAATATAGATTTTGGAGTTTACAAATTAAGATGTGAAATTATGAGATTTACAACTGAAGGCTTCACATTTTTCAGTACATCGTATTAGCTGGGTAGAAAAAAAAATTAAAAGAAGAAATTTTGAAACTAACTTAAACGTAGTTTGGTAATAGTATATGGATAATTAATTTTAGCCAGTAAAGAGAATATAGAACATATTTCACAGTGAGCTTATTTGATAAACGTTTTGTGATTCGCAACTTTCGTCTCTCGCCAGAACTGATAAGTGTTTCAAAATCATCAGTGACTAGCAAACTATTTTGCTGAATTACCGATAGTTAAAAAAATGATTTTACTTATTTTCATACGACGGATATATTATAGTTTATATTTTTTAAAAAAGTATTTATTTTTAACTTACTACTAATTTAGAGTTTATTAAAATGTAAACATTATGTCCCTGGATTATTTAAAACTAATATTCAAGTAATGGAAACATCCTTGTTACAGGGTTATTAGCAAATGTATTTTAAAATAGTGAAAAGAGAAAAGAAATAATGGATATAAAAGATTACGTAGATATATTAATGGATGTGTTACCCACGTGTATAGTTTCAAGCATTCACTCTCCAAAACCCCCAGTGGCTCAGTGGTATGTCTGCGGACTTACAACGCTCTAAAGCGGATTTCGATACCCGTGATGGGTAGAGCACAGAAAACCCATTGTAGCTTTGTGCTTAATTCAAAAACAACATCACTCTGAAAAGAAAAGTAATTTTGAAGTGTTAAATAATTGCTAGTTTTATTAATTTGACGAGCGATATGTGCAATTAGTATGTGTAATGGAAGAACAGGAAATGCGTAAAATAATTTGTTTGGTAAAAATCTAGGATTTCATGTTTTGTCACATTCATTATAATCACACAATTGTTTTCGTATCTTTGCCTTTAAACTGAATGGAACAAAAGAGCAGTCTGTGTCAAACAGTTGAAATGGAATTGTGAGGATATAAAGTGAACTACAGTAAAAAATTACGAAAGTCAACATTGATGAGATATTCAAATATATTAATAAATATATTTAACTAAGATAGTTCCGACTTTTATGTATACGATAAATATGTAAAGATAGGTCTTAATATATGGTGTTACTTTATAAAAGTAGTCCAATGTAAGTAAGCTATCTGCAAAATACTATTGTTAAGATAAATAAATAATTATCAAAATACATCACATTTCAGTTTGTTCGAAGAATGTATCTCGCCTATAATGGCTGTGAAAGCTAAACTAGACAAATGTTTAAACCTAGAATTATTGGCTTTTGGTTTTATAAATCCATTTTTCTAAAATATTTATGCTTGTGTTGTTGTTGTTTTGTTCTTTTGAATTAAGTACAAAGCTACACAATGGGCTCTCTGTACTCTGCTCACCACGGGTATGGAAACCCGGTTTTTAGCGTTGTAATTCCACAGACATACCGCTGAGCCATTGGGGGGCTTATGCTTGTGAATACACGGTTTTGTGTGTTACAGAATTTTATTTTAATACATGAGTGAAACAGAGCTATCATCACTATTGCAATAAATGCAACTAATCAGGCTGTGATTCTGTACATATTTTGAGGATAATATACCTGAGTGATTTCATCCTTTGTTTTGATCAGTTCCCAATTTCAAGCGTGTAACAGGAAGAACATAAAACTACCCAACTTAATGTAATATGTTAGCCTACCTTTTGTAAATGGTATAAAAATAAGTCGATAATTTGGGGGTTAAGATATTTTTAAAGCTTTTTGTTTCATTGAGTTTTACCGTATAGGCTGATTTTATGAATATGCTTTTTTTATAACATATTTCGTTACATCAAAATAATCAGTGTTCGAATATTTTGTACTTGAAAGCTTTCCAAAAATATTTTACAAATTGTTTTTAGCTCCGTTTATATTTTCTTGATCTAAATTGTACTTAGAACTTTATAATTTTTCTACGTTGAGTGTAATTGAAAAATAAGCTATACCACGAAATTTTCTTAAGCGTTCAGCGTGTAAGCTATCTCAAGTGAAGACCAGAGTTATGTGTTATTTTTCAAAGAACAAAATAACTTCGAACGAAAATATGGTTCCAATATAAGTCATTTTTTATTTTTATCCTACCAGTCTTTTGCTTATAAACATATCAGTTGAGAAATTAATCGATAGTGATTATATGAGAGTGATTTTGTTTTTTATTGTAAATATAAAAGATTCAATATATTTTCATCATCATAAAAAGTTTCATGAAGTACATAGGAATACTAAGCAACAGAATTAGCCAACAAATGAAGTGTTCGAGTGACAATATAGACTAATATATCACATACCGCATTTTCCGTCGGCTGTAAGGTTAGGTTATATATTGTATAGAGTTTAAGACCTGTCTTTCTTTTGTTAAGTAAAACGCTTTACAATAAGCTTAATAAGTTCATAAGCTTTCTGCTGAATTACTTTGGAGCTCAAGCCCTGTCAAAGAGTTCTCCTCTTTCGATTAATATAATGTAAAGATAAACGTTCTTTGGAGCATTTGTTTAAAATTATCTTGTACCTAGAAATGGGATATTTCTAATATTAAACTTAACTTTGAGTAAATAACAAAAGCTGTGCATATATTTTGATTTTGAATATCTATAGAGGTTAATTGATGGTCACCAAATATATTAGAAACAACCTAAACGTACATCACATCTCCAAAGAAGAATATCACAGAGGTAGCCTACAAACATAATTATAGTTAAAAGTATATTAAAATTATTAATAGTGAATATATGAGAAGAATGACGATTTTACTTCAGTAATTTTCATATAATTGTAAATTTATAAATTTTCAAGTATTCGATGAAAAAGTGGTTTTATTAACACTCATTTGAAATAATTCTCTCAAGATATTTGTACATAAAATAGTTTAAAACATAAATATAAATGTGTAAAACAAAAGTTTGGTCAAGCATTTCTCTTTACCTTTTATTTAGGAAAAGAGGCATATATGGAAGTTACTAAGAATAAAATGTATCTGTTTATAGACGCACATGACAATAATTAATGCTATATTTAGAATTATGATCATACACGTAGAGCTTTTACCTATTTATAGCTTAATTTTTTTAACCTTAATGTAAACTACTATAGCTTGATTGAGATAAATTGTTAAGTTAATTTACAGCTTTAAGTTGTTATAAGCCAAGTAAAAGAAATAAATAAGTACTATAAGAAATAGCTTAAAATATTACATTAAGATGGATTTACAACTACATTATTGACTCCTTTCTAATGCACGCATGTCTGTCTTCACTGTGGCTATACAATAGATAAATAACGGTGTTTATTGTCAAATAAATTACTAATACAATGAAAGATAAGGTCTTTATCAGTCGTTTTAGCTTATTTGTTTCGGTATCAAATCTGTGGTGGTAGTAGCTATGTTACAGGAATCAGTAGGCTGAAACAACTAACCAAGACTTTATATTTCATTGTGATACATCATTTTTATTTGTTTACTTTTATTATACAGTAGCATTATGTGTCTGAAACGAAACTACTCTTCATATCACATTTTTTTGTTATTCAAATCAACATTTAAGCACAAAATGTTAGACAAATAAATCACCAAGTAGATAGAAATATATATATTAGAATATCTCGATTCTTTTGTGTGTGAGTAAAGCTGAAGTGTATTATTTTATTCACGTTGTTTCTGTTTTACCAAACTGGGTGGACATAACCAGTTCTATAGTAGATTATGGTGTTATCACCTCATTCGTTTTCACAAGTCTGTTCTATCGAGTCCTTGCGTTCTTGTTTCGTTTCTAACAGTATATTTACTGAATATTTTACTTTATGTTTCGCATCCGAATGTACTAAAGCAATACATACAAATTCATAGTCGACTATTGAAGTAAAAATGAGTAAAAAGTAGAGCCATCAAGATTGTTCAATAAACAGTATAATAACAATAATTTTGAAAATTAAAAAAAGAAGAGTAAAAACGAAAAGATAAATATTTAACAAACTGATGATAGAAAATGTCAGAACACTGGAAATAGTAAAGAGAATACATATGGACAACTATTTAATATTGGTTATTTTATTCGTTTCTCTGATAAATTCGCCACTTGACTTCATACACAAAAAAGAGATTCCCTAGTAACAGTATTTCTTACATCTTAGCTACAATTCAGATTAATTACTTGGGCATGTATCTATAATAATGCAGCTGACGATGCCCAAAGTGTTATTAATAAATAATAATTTTCAAATTCTTTGAAATATTATTTACATGGATATATATTTATTTTTGAAGAGTAATTAAAGTGAAATTTAACAGGAATGAGTACTCAACCCGAATAATTTAACTGAGGCTTAAAGGTTTATTAAGATGTTTAATTTAGCACACGTATATTTATAATGGATGTAGCTCTATGAATTATAGAGTACTGTAATTCACGAACGGGTTTAGTTCAGCATAAGCTCTGCTTCTGATCGAGCTACATATAATGAAAGATCTTAAAAACTGTTCGTTATTGTAAAACATTGGATACGACCATTGATTATTATGTAACACTACAAAAACAAGATCACATTTTTCACTGTTTCAAACATACACAAAGTTTCGTTGAACAATGGGGAATATTAATTGTTCCTTAACTGTAAAAAGTTTGGAGTTTGGTGTTGAGTTTCAACTCGTGTTTCATTTCATACTCATTTCAAACATTACGTTGTACAGACTTCGTTTTATAAGACAACTAGAAAGGATCAGTACTTAATTAGAATGATAAATTTACTATATTTGTCTCGCCCGTTAATAACTTTAAATAACATAAGATTGTATAACTTTCAAAATGAAGGGGGATTTCAGTAATATTAGCATTAATTTCGATGGTGTTTTCATGTTTAGTATCGGACCTCCATGGCCAAGTGGTTATGGCGCTCGAATTGTAATCTAAGGGTCGCGAGTTCGAATCTCCGTCGCACCAAACATGCTTACTCTTTCACTAATAGAGGCCTTATAACAGTGACGGTCAATCCCATTATTCATTGTTAAAAGAGTAGCCCAAGAGTTAACGGTGAGTGGTAATGACTAGCTGCCTTTCCTATAGTCTTACACTGCTAAATTATAGATAGATAGCCCTTGTGTAGCTTTGCGCGAAATTCATAAACAAACAAACATTATTTAGTAAAAATGTGATTTGCAGAACCAAAACGCAGATAATGTTTGTTTCTAAATAAAAAAACGTAGATTTTCAATCTGTTGTATAACATGTTTCGAATAAGCACGACGTGCCTATGAGTAAGTTACTTTTATACCTGCAAAACAGACGACTATGTTTTATCTACATCTTTCGGTGTACTATATGCTATGTACAAAATTTATAATTTTTTGTAAACCAGAAAAAAAGTTATTCCTAACATGATATTGTTGTTGTTTTGAATTAAGTAAAAATCTTCACAATGGGTTATCAGTACTTTGCTCATCACGAGTATCGAAACCTGGTTTTTAGTATTAGAAGTTCGCAGACACTGCTGTGCCACTGGAGGTGGGGGCTAACAAACGAAGTAGAGAAAACAACAATATTATATAATAACTCGTGATTATTCTGTGTACACTCAGATATAACTTTTATTTATATATCTACTTCAGTTTCAACGTTTATTTGAGTTAAATATATATTTAGAAATGCATGTAACCTACACTATTAAATCTGTATTGCGAAATTCCCACCTGATCACAAAAGTTGTAGAAGATTTCCGAGTGCAAGAAACAATATATATGTGCACGTGAATGTCAGTATTGTTATTTTAGCTAAAATCTCTGGAATCCAGCCCAACGCTTATAAAAAGCAACCAACACAAAAAACGGAGAAACAGTATTTATTGTTGGTTTGCTACTGTTAATATACTATAAATCTGGGAAGTTATAACTGTGATTATACTTATTAGTCGGGAACATCAGATATTAAATCAGGAACATTTGTGGATTTGGAAAATTACAAACTGTTTAAATTCAGTAAATTAACATAGGATGTTAGTATTTTTACAAAGATATTATAAAACTTCAACTGTGAAAACCAATGTGCGGTCATAGAAGAGCTAGCCAGCTCCCAGTTAAATGAACTGTACCTCTATCAACTCGAAATTATTTCACCTATCGTGAACCCTTGATAGGATATCGAGAAAGTTTCGGATCAGATAGAAGACTCAGTATTGGTTGTAAGTTTGTAAGTCATTTGAACATAAACCATCGTTCCCTGCTGAGACAGCGGTAAGTCTTTGAGTTGACAACGATAAAATTAGGGGATCGATTCCCATCGGAAGAGACAACAGATAGTCTGATGTGGCTTTACTATATGAAAACAAAGAAACAAACAAATGTAGTTAATTATTTGTAATAACTGGTTTTACAAATTTTATTATTATATATGCAAAAAACGGCTCGTTTGGGTTGAGAAAATAATTTACATAGAAGAGCAAATAACGTTTCGACCTTCTTCGGTCATCGTCAGGTTCACAAAGAAAGAAAGAGGTAACTGACCGGAAGCTGACCACATGTTTGGAAGGGGTTGTGTAACTGAGTGTCGGAATGTAGAGGGCGGTGTTAGATGTTTGAATATATAATTTTATTTTATTATATTTAATATAGGTGTAAAGGCGTTCCTTTATATTGGTTTATTTTGGGTTTAAGTTATTGTATAAGTAAGACTTCTTTAATTTTGCGTTTGTTTATGTTTGTTTCTTTATTTAGTATTTGAGTGTTTTCTATGGTTATGTTGTGTTTATTTGACTTGCAGTGTTCGAAAACGTGTGAAGGTGACTTTTTATGTTCTTTGAATCTGGTTTCCATTTTTTGAAAAATTTTGAAACTGCTAATTGGGGCTACTCATTATCTGGAACTTTAAATCTTGCTAAAATGGTTTGTGCAACGAGTCTTGTGTATTTTATTTCATCTATCTGTTCAATTACTATTTTTAATAATTTTTTCTGTAAGTCTAAAACCTTAAATAAAAGACAACTGTCGTCATTTTACATTATTGTCTGAAACTTAACTGCAAGAAAGATACAGATCTTAAGATTTGTCTTTTTTTTCGTTTCCACACAGATGATGCTTGTGTTTTACTCTTGTATCATTGATTTCTTAGGCTGGAAGGATATTTACTGAATCATTAAATTAAAATAACCAAGTATAGTGATGACAAACATAGTCAATAAATGCATTAATGTTGATGAGTATTTTTAAGACTTCATTTTCAAAACCCTTCTCTTCTCTTGAAGTCGTCCCGCAGTGGCACATCAGTATGTCTGCGGACTTACACAGCTTAAAATCGGCTTTCGATACCCATGGTTGGCACAGCACACTGAGTCTATTACGTAGTTTTATGCTTAATTTCAAACAATCCAAAATTCTCGAAGTAAATACTCCTTAAATAACGTAAGCTTTGAACACTGCCAAATTCATTTAATTTGTTTAGTAACTAAGCTAAACTTTTTTTTCGCCAGTATGTGTAAGTAATACTTAGCAAATGTGGAATAGAAGTGTTATAAATCTAACAAGATCCAAAATGTGTCGAAAGACCAGTTGTTTTAAAATGTTTGTTTAAAATTGTAATATGTAACGATTATTTACTGTTTTGTAAATTTTATATTTTTACCAACTTGCTAAATATTTTGACTAACATAATTTCGTTTTAGCATGTTTATTGGTACTGAGCTTAAAACTTTTATACAGATATATATATATAAGCATTAGAGAGTCTACAAAATTTACGTAGTAGAACACTTTTCAAGAGTCCATATCAATAAATTTTGTATTAATTGTTTAAAGGAAAATATTTTCTTTGAATTTCATATTTACATTAGCAAGATATAGTTATTATAATAATTCACGATCCTAAGTTACGAACTTGTTTTCTTTTCTCATCTGTTCAAATACGTGGAATTTAATTCAAAAAACGAGTTCTTACGAACAAGAAAAATTATTTTGGGTATAGGAATTTTTTTAATAATACCTAAATACGTACATAATTTCCACGAAAGCTGTTCACAGTTATTATTATTATTTATCCGAAAATTTCTAAAATAAATGACTCGGTATTTCACACCTATAATTTAACACTGCTTCTTTTGACCAGACGCCCAGGATTTGGGTTGTATTACAGACTTTAATATATAATATCATTCAGGAATAAGCTAAAGCGCTATTTTAGCATTTTTAGATTGAACTAAAATTCCACAGAAAATTTTGCAGATTTAGTT
This sequence comes from Tachypleus tridentatus, assembly GCF_004210375.1. Classification (NCBI taxonomy): domain Eukaryota; kingdom Metazoa; phylum Arthropoda; class Merostomata; order Xiphosura; family Limulidae; genus Tachypleus; species Tachypleus tridentatus. Next base: position 55,839,626 of record NC_134828.1, read on the forward strand.
AAGCTATCGCAATGTTTTGGCTCTCATAGTACACAGTAGTAAACTTAGTATTTTTAGTGGGCACTCACCTCAGAAGATGTATGTGTAATTTTGTGTTGTTGACTTACCCTCTCGGCTTCTGGGTTGAGGTCAAGCATAGTTTCTCATGCTGTTGTCTATTTGTTCTCTTTCTTGTTCTTTGTTTACAGAGTAGATATGAAGGCTCTGACTTTCTGCTTTCAGTGCCGCTCTTTTACTGTAATGCTGGACAGATCGCACTGTAGGTTCCAGTTGAAAGGCAGACTTCAGTCGACGAAAGTGCCATTTAGCTTTTTCAAAAGTTTTTTCTCAAATGTTTAATCTCTTTCACTTATTTGAATGTCGTCAACTAACACAGCAGAGCAAATTTAACTTTTTTGCTGATTAAATTTCTCTAGCAGAGCTTGTTGGACGTCTTTGGCAGATGAGATTGTTATGTATGATCGTATTTCTTACAAATATCGTTTCCAATCACATTCATAAGACCGTCTGATCTCATGGGAGTAACATTGTACACATAGTTCTTACTACATTCATGCATAACGCAAGCAATCGATTGTTCTTGTCAAGAGCACTGAAACTTGATGCCTCCAGTTGAGCTTCTTTACTTGGTAAGTTTGATGTCTCTGTGGATTGGTACCAAAGAACTGCCGAATTTAATAGACTTTGTTCCTGTACCACGTTGGAGTATTACAACAACGTCTCGAACACCTTACTGTCGCATTTGAATTTTGGATGATCTGTGTCGTTTCTTTGATGTCACGAAATCCAAAGGATCTTTAGAAGTATCGCTAGACATTTCATCTTTATCACTCTCCAAAGGAATAGCGTAATAAATCACTCTTTTTTTCTTTCTTTGTGCTTTTAATTCGCACTGCGACTGTTTCCAACTTATTATTCGTGCTATTTGACCTCTGGGTTCAAACCATTGCTTCCACACTAATATCGAGGGCATTTCTTATAAATACCGCACATACGCACTTGCAAGCCATTTTTTTTCTTTTCCTGTATTAACGATGCTTTATCAATATAAGATTATTACACTTATTCATCGAGTGTCAATAGTATGTTGATATCTATTTTGTTGGTACATGTGAATCCGGTTTTCACAAAGGTGCTGACACAATCGTCTGCTTTTTTCAGTCAGATTTTGGTAAAAGTGTTAGCTTATAAACAAACGATGCGGACTGATTTGAGAAATAAGATTCTGCAAGCTCATGGGTGCCTGGTCTGGAATAGTACTGTTGAATAAAACAAGAAGCTGCTACTTCAAATATAGACATAAGCCCTGAAATCTTCAATATACTTAAAAAATAATTAGATACACATTACATGATATAATGTAAAAAAAAAAAATATTAGTCTGTTCAAGCACTTGTTTTATTGTATATTTCATTGTATATAGGGATAAATATATGGTATATTAAAACGTATGCACTTCATCAAATCACGCAACAGCTATTACAGCATATGTAACATTACTGTGGAATGAACATTTAATAAAACTTAATTCAAACATTGTTTGACTTTAGCGGGTCTCTGATATCACCGAATATCGAAAATAATATTAATCGCTCCAGTAAGGGTATTTAACAGTTCTTTCTGACGCAAAATACTCAAATGGTCAGATGTATTCTGATCAGAAATTTATATCTTCCAAGAGAGGAATGTTCCTTGTATTTAATGCATTGAAAATCAAAGAAATATGGGTCAATTTGAGACACAAGGATCACCTATAAAGAGATCTACAAGTCGTACCCTAATTCTACTAAGCAAAGTGCGGCGTCTTATAGCATATAAGAATTCATTAACAAAATGGCAAAGAAAAAAGCTCGTCAGTGTGCCCCAGGCAACAGTACGCAGTGTAATCGAGAAGGATCTCCGACTGTACGTAAGTTCAACAGAGTTAGAGTTAACCAAGATAACGCTTCTAGTAAAACTTTCTATTCCACCATGAAATACTTAAAACAGCTATAAATGAAGATGAGTATTTATGCTATTTCTTTCGAAGACATAGTAGATAAGTTGTCCATGAATCAGTTGAAAAAGGTATTGTGAAGCTATTATTTTCATATTCTAGATGTTTTATGGAAATAAAGAAAGGAGGAGTTGTGGGCTTTAGACATAACACTCTTACTACGTAGCCGTTTGCAATAGAAACCATACTGTAGGGCTATTGTCGAGAAGTACGGTTGTGAAATAGAGAAAATAAAGCGTGTGTCTCTGTTAATGGTGGTAGCTTGTAGCCTATATAACCGCTTAAGCCTAATTATTTAATTACTTACCATTTTTATTGCTAGGTTAGTAATTACTCATTGGTTATTATCCTATGTTTCCCTGTTAATCTATCACTATGTTCAAAATATTTAGATCACATACAGGCACGCTTTATTTCCTCTATTTCACAACCATGTTTCTTGACAATAGTCCTGAAGTAAAGTTTTTACTGTGAACGGCTACGTAGTACGGAAACTAGGAATAAAACATAACCCAGAATTAATGACTACTGACTGGATTGGGAGGTTATAATGCAAGATAGCTTAGGCCATTTGCACCACGTTACAAATACTTCAAAATAGTAAAACTGTTATTTAAGTAACAATAAAATGTAAAAGTATTAAATAATCTTAGTTTGACTGGAAATTTTAATTTCAGTATCCAATAAATGTATTTAAGTATTATTGTATCCATATTGAAGTGGATTCAAGAACTCGTAACTCCAGTTGCTGTGTGCTGAACGCATGAACAATATGTGTGCTTTTTTTACTATGTTATAATATGTTTAATTTTTGTATGGAAGTTATTTCTTAGAATAATTTAATACTTTTTACCACTATCACAATATTTATTTAATGTCAAGTTTTTGTTAAATGTAGAAATCAATAAATTAATATTTTTATCCATAGCTTAATATTTAGATACTAAATACGAGATGTATATCCGTAGAGAACCATAAAGTGTTCGGTTTCAAAAGAAAATGAAACCAAACATAAGAGTAAGATACGTTTTATTGACGTTATGAAAGTACAAATTGTAACGTTAAGCGTTAGTGTCTCGTGACTGACTGACAGACAAACTACTGCTGTGAAGTGACACGAGTAATTAAAATAGGTGATACTGCCAGACGAACGTAGCTCCCTTTCGGTGAAATAAATAAATGTAACCAAAAAATCAAAAAGTCAATTACAACAGCATTTTACCGACATTTTAATTTACAGAAGTATACAGAGTACTAAATATGGTTTAGTAACACTGTATTTCTGAAGTTTAAGAATGTAAAAGTTTCTTTTATCCGTGCACTTATTCAAGGGCAGGTTGTATAAGAGGGTTTGAGAGGTTTTTTTTTTCAGGGCATTATTTTGACGAACTCAAATATATTGAGAAATCGAAATATGGTGTATGCGAGTCATTCAGAGAGTTTGTTCGTTTAGGAGCACAAACTCATTTCTTCCACTTGTACTACGCCTTTACATCACAGAGTAGCCACTCCAAATAAAAGACTCACTCGCTGCTTATTTACTGTTATATAATTTGCGCTGGTCAAGATCTTAGAACTTCACATTTGGTTTCCTGTTTAAAAAAAAAAAATCTAAGTTATTTAAAATAGCAGTAGATACATCTTTTATCGCAACATTTCTAATTAAATTTGCAATTATATCATGAACTATGTTCGAAAGTGTGTTTATAAGTATGTATTTATCAGAGTACATAAATACTTATTGCAGGTGTTTAAATACTTTGACTGATTGACTGCTTCTAGGAGAGAGGAGAAATAGAGACAATGATGTCAAAGACCATGCATATTATAATTGAATTAGTGTTGTTCATATCTTATAACATAATACGTGGGGGTACGGGACCTATGACTCGAGTTCTGCCGCTAGTTAGTCTCTTGTTGTTCAGGGTATTGAGAGTTGCTTTGTGAATGTTCCTCTTCATAACATTGTTTTAACATCACACCTAATTTCAAGACCAGTTGTGGTTGGAGTAAGACTTATTCTGCCATTAATTGTATATCATTATTGATGAGAAATGAGTTGGCTGGGTTTGTTTGTTTTGAATTTCGTGCAAAGCTACTCGAGGGCTATCTGCGCTAGCCGTCTCTAATTTAGCAGTGTAAGACTAGAGGGAAGACAGCTAGTCGTCACCACTCACCGCCAACTCTTGGGCTGCTCTTTTACCAACGAATAGTGGGATTGACCGTCACATTATAACACTCCCACGGCTGGAATGGCGAACATGTTTGTTGCGACGGAGACTCGAACCCGCAACTCTAAGATTACGAATCGAGGGTCTTAACCACCTGGCCATGCTGAGAAAGAAAAGTGAAAGTGTGATAAACAAGGATAGTATAAAAAAAAGAAGGCACAGTTTAGAGCAATATTTTATTAGAACATAGTATCACTATATTCTAGTGGCACAATGTCCACTATAATAATTAGCGATTAATATTTGCTATAAGTAGTTTACTTGTACGTATAGTAAAAGTATTTATCTTGAAATTTAACTGCTCACATCAGCCAACAGTGGTCGTAGTACGAATGCATGAGAAATTAAATATAAATATTAAGTATAAAGTGTAAATTCTGTCCACGCAGGAGTTTAATAAAATATGAAACTAAGAAGTATATGCTGTGAGGTGTGTGGATGCAATCAGTTCGGATCTCTTTCCGTATATTCGGCTAGTCGGCTTTTCCAACATTGACTTGATCTTTAGGTGTGCGACGGAACTAACAAAGAGTATTTGAGCATTTCACAGCTAGTAGTGAAACATGGTCGAAAGACAACTTCATGAATATTGGATCATCAACTGATACTTAATTAAATTGCTAAGAAAATATTTTATTTTATTTAACAAGATTTACTGCGTTATACAATATATAGAGTTATACAGAATTCATCAAATCTTAAGTTATACTGGTAACAATATGAAGTGAATTATTATGTGGACGTTCGGTCGAATGGATTATTACTGTACATGTAAAGTGCCGATATTTTATTACCTTTTGAAACATTTATTTGAGTTATTCTTTGCAGGATTGTCTCTCTATCAATCCTTATATTTCTTTGTATGTTTATGTATCTATCTAACGGATATGTGCTCCATCACTTGTTTTACAACATGACAATAAAAATGCAATTATTTGTTGTGAACCTAACGTTGAGAAAAAGTAAAATATTAGAAATCACCGTAAAGAAAAAATGTTTAGTATATGTGTGTGTGTTTTCTTATAGCAAAGCCATATCAGGCTATCTGCTGAGTCCACCGAGGGAAGTCGAACTGTTTGAACTATTAATTTAAAAGTACAATAGTGGCAGCTTTTACAGCAAGCAAGTTGTGATTTTAATAATCAGACGTTTATGATTCATATTACAAAGACATTATCAAGTCAGATTTACATGTAAAACGAAAAAAAAATGTCACTGGAAATAATTATGTTTATTAGACAGATAAATCAAAATGTTGTCAATATTCACTTTGCTAGTGCGTTTTACATGTGCATAGCATTTGGAACTATCTTAGAGGACTGTTTATAAAAATAAAAGAAAGAAGAATCAGAACTCGATAAATATATTAATGGTCATAAAACATATTGTTCGTTAAATAGTAGGCTTTGTAATTTTTGTTTATTAAAACAGGTGACTTTTATTACAGTTAGTGAGGTTCTGAACATAGTATTATTTGTAAGCTCATCTCAATTTCTATAGAAATGCTAATTACACAATTCTAAATAATTCGACCCAATATTTTATGATACATTAAGCTATGAATTTTAGACATTCAGCTCAATCTCAGTATGTTTTTCAAGTTACATAGATATATAATTGTGGGAACAAAAATGTCAAATGACATATTACGAAATCTTAACATACTTTACAGTCAACTAACTCATTACATTCATCTCGTTTTTGGACACTTTCAAGCAAATTGGGATTTTTGATTAGTATATTAAGAAAATATTTGTTTTCACGGCATGTTTATACCTCTGTCATTAAAATACATTTTTGTATTTAGATGTCTCGAGTCATTAATCGGTATAAAACACAATATACACCACCATTACCCTGATGAAAACATTAGCACTCGTTCTTTTTTTATTTTTTATAAGTGAATACGTTAAAATACTTGTTTAGCCGTGAATGTACTTGTACCAAGTGATTTCATAGCTAGTTGATTAGCAAATAATTCAGAAACGGAAAAGTGTTTATTTTAGCTCTTTGGAATGAGGAATTAAGTACATACTTTGTCATAATATTATTAAGGAAAGTGAAGGTTAAGTTTTAGGTCGTAAGCTAAAAAAGTGTTTTAAATATGTATTATACATCAAACGAAAATATATAACAATAACAAAGAAATATATTTAACCAAATATGACCATAACGCCTTTCTACAACAATGATTATAGGATAAGCACACATTATGCAAAATTCCTAAAAGTATCACTAAATTGTGGTAGAGAATCAATACCTTTGTTTAAATTGCTGACAAAGAGTGACAATCGCAACATGAAGGCATCAACATTAATTGTTGCTATTGGTTCTGCCGCAGAGTGTCTGTATAAATGAGTCTGTAGTGCACAACCTGTGCACTTATGGTAATAAGTTACCATATTACTATGGTAATATTTACCATATTATCTGAAAGGTGACGATTATTTGGAAACTATTCAACATACAACATGTTAGCAGCTGAGGTATTCCCGCGACACTCTCTACACTGGATCATATTAAACTGTTTTTAGACTAGATTTTGTGTCATTAGTTATATGACGTAGGAACATCTGCAGCACTATATGTGCATACTACCCTATGAAGGAGCTTTTATTTTAATGATTTTTAAGCATTTGGACTTCTCAAATGTGTAATGACAAATTTTTGCATAATACTAACACTACATCTAAAACCTGCAAACCAATGTTATGGATTTTTATCATAAGTTGTATAACTTTATACATAGGGAATCGATATATTTGTACCTATAATTACTTCTCTCTAGAAGATATTTTCATAATTGTTTTTCCTTTTGGTTTAAAATGCTCGGATTGCTCCCATCTGTATCTTTGTCATTCAATTTTAAGAGCATAATGAACAATAATAACATTTCTAAAGATGTCTTTAAATTACCTAAATGACATTGGGGAGGGCACAACACCTCACTTCATAACACTAAAAATATTTACCTTTCATTTTCAAAATATTTGGATTGTCAATGGCCTTTTGAGTCCCCAGTCTAACTATCGTTGTTGTGAAGTCATTTACGTTTGTAGTTTGTAACTAATACTGGACAATAAAAGATCGGTATTAAAGAAAACTCAAGTAATTAGGAGTAACTTGGTGGTGCGAATTATACAAATGTAGTCAGAATTCGTCCGTCACCTTTAACCTGAGTTATTGTAATATATCAATATTTTATCAGCACTGTGTGAAATACCATGCAATCAACTCAGTACAATAGATTTATGCTGTGAAATTAAGTTTACTCGGAGAGTTTAAAGGGCGGAAGGCACAGAATTTTTGATAACTTCAAACACTGATTGTGTTAGGTTGATATAAAATTTTAAATACATTGTTTATATGTTATTTGTTCTCGATGTAATTGTAATGGATTGTAACACTTTTGTTTCATTCCCATGCTTAACTGCTTCTCCAAATGTTAATGAAAACTTCACGAGCTCAGTCAAGAGGCTCCTCGAGCATAACAAAGATGGAATCGGACATTTCTTTATAAATTACTTCTCACTCACTCAGTTGGTCACTTCAGTTTCGTCTGTACACGGTTAAGACAAAGTATCATCTTCTTTACATTATACATGCCATATAATCAAATTCATTAACTTTGTTATATTTTCTTTTAAGCAACAGTTCTGTAAACGTAAATTAGTTCATATATTTTAGAAAAATCATTTGAAGTGCTGGCTGCTTCCAGTACAAATAAAGTCCGACAGTGCAAAAATCACCCAACTGATTTCTGATACATTTGTGTAAAATGTATTATATTTCACAAATGAAAATACATCAAACAAAAGAGAAATGTACCTTACTACCGCTATTTTGGATGTAAAATTGGAAATTAAGAAAAGCGTCGAGCTCCACATATATTTCTTACACTCTGTACATCTGGTTTGATATAGTGGCTGAAAAAGAAGAGAACAAGTATGCAATTTTCTGTTTCCATGACATCGTATGAGCCAAAAGATAGACTAACTGACTGTTATTTTTGCATAAGTAATGTTTCTTATATCAAGGCAAAACTAAACAATAGATTAAATATTCACATACTGCACCAGTGCTAAATCCACTAACGAATTGGGAAACAGAAGAGTTATTCTGTGAATAATATAACGAAATATCTTTTTATTCTTCATTCAGAAATTCTATCCCTCTGACACTTCCACATCAACTGCTTTATCTGATCACACAAGAAGAACTAAAAGTTCTGATTGGTGATTTGTCTTTATCAAGGTAGAATGGGGAATTTTTTGGATCTCGTTTACAACAATGATATTTTTATCTCCAGGAACAAGAACTTCGTTTTACCAGATTCTTACTTCTTTCTACAATCTGCAAGATACTTTGTGTTTCTGTAGTAATGTTGTTGTACTAATGGAAGAATTAGGTACTGAATATCATCCAAAAGAATGGAACCTTTCTATTGACTGATTTAAGGGTAGTCTGAAAACTGCATTTTTGTACAATGGGAACACTAACCCATCGGTTTCTGTTGCTCATGCTATGAACGTGAAAGAAATGTATCAAAATATGCATTTTATACTGGTTATCAAATATCACCACTATATGAAGAACTTGTGTGGTGATTTGAAAATTATTGTACTTCTGCTAGGCCTTCTGAGTGGATATACAAAATATTCCTTTTTTGTGTATCTGTGGCAGCCGAGATACTAAAAAACGTTTTAAGAACTGGCCACTGAGAGAAAAATTAGAATAAAGGGAAATAAATGTCAAATATTAACCTTTAGTGAATTCCCAAAATGTGTTTCTGTTCCTTTCTTATTAAACTGTAACTCATGCAGAAATAAATAGAGATAGTAATGGTATAAGCTATATATCTGTGAAGTGTCCAAAAATCTGTCAGGCAAAAATTGGAAGAATGAGTGTTTATTGGGCCACAGATTCGGGAAGTAGTGATGTATGATAATTTGAAAACAATACTCAATCAGAAAGGTCTTGCTGCCTAGAAATAATTCAAACTTGTTGTCAATATTTTCTCAGAAAATCATTAAACCTATGCTGTGATGATATGCTCAAAAGATACAGGAAAATGAGGTATAGGTGTCACTATCGTTTAATCTTTTTCCAAATGATCTAGATGCAGAAACAATGAGCATGGTGAGTGCTTCCACCAACATGTTACTACTATGTAACAGTGATATCAAGGAAGACAGAATTCGGCGATGACGGGAAATTACTGTTGGTTTTAAAAGCGTGAAACTAGAAACATACACAGAAGGCGCATTAAGTCAAGGAGTTATTTTGTAACGAAAAATAATATCATGATGAAAGTTTAAAACATAGTTTGAACGTATTTTCAGTACCTAAAATTATAACCTTTATTGCTTTTTATACTAGTATATTGCTGTTACATATTAGTATTCTGTGCAATTTTTAATGAATAAATAGTTATTTAAAAAAAGTTGATATTTTCATTACCTATAAGAACATTTTGAGTAAATCTATCATAACTGAAAAACAACAGGCGATCAGTAATTTTCATCACAATTTTTAAAATAAGTATCGTCAAATTACTCAGAAAGTTTCATTGTTATAGTAGCACAGAACATTTTTTGTTGCTCTGTGAAATTAGCAACGGGTGTTATTTACAGTGCATAATTCAGTATACGTCACAAAGTATTGGTGTTATTGTTTTCAACTAGTATTCTCCTATTCAGCAAGCAAGAAAGAAATCTTCCCGCACCAATTTCAGAGACTGTGAAATAAAAAAAAATCTTGAATGTTAAACGAGTTTCTTTATTGATTTCATGTCTTACTCTTTCGTTAATCTTATGAAAAATTCATACATCTAGCAAAACAAACATCAACTGAAGGTACTACTCAAAAATAGCTTTTGCCCTCGCCAAATCGATATTTGACCAGGGTTAAAAATTTAACATTAACGATTCATTACTACATGTGTTATTTTTAGTGTAAGATATAAAATTTACGTCTCTTATCATCTCGCTTCTAGAGAGTTTCGAAAACTAATATCCACATCCCACTAACTATATGATTTCTTGCTTTCGGGATTTAGATGATGGTCATATTTATGTTATTATTATAAATACATATGTATCAAACTTATGAAACATTATTTGACCATTAGGATGTTTTTTATTTTCTTTATGTACTTGAATATTTTTAATATTAGAATTATATATACTAAAAAGTACGTACATACTTAAAACATATATACATATTTAAAAAGTGTATCCTGCAGTGTTAAAATTAACAAGAGTATACTGTTGAGTTTTACTTTTCTTTTACCAACTTATGTCCAATGAGCTTATATTAGAGTAAAGCCGCATTGGGCTATCTGCTGTGTCCTCTACGAGAAATCGAACCCCGTATTTTAGCATTGTAGGTCAGTAAACTTACAGCCGTTTCACGCATATTTTCAGTTTTCTGGGTCATTTGCAGTAAATAAATATTACTGATCGTAATGAAAATATACACCCTGTAGTGTTAGAACTAACTAACGCATTTCAATTTTTTCGTAGGGGTAATATGCTTTCTGGGACTGATTTTGAAAAAAAAAAAATTGTTTTTCTATATATATGTCTAAAAGAATGTGTGGAGTTTACCTATGTTAGGGTAGCATTGAGAAAAACGTTTAACAACTCATTAAGACCTCCGTTGTTTATAACATAAACGAATAACTAATTATGTAACTAGACAACTATCATCTTCTGTTTCAGAATTAGCACACGCAAAGAGTTTGCACTGTGGCTTCCAAATAATTCACAATTAAAACACTGCATATCGTAGTTACTGTTATTATAACGACAAGGGTTAGGGGGATTTCCAATGAAAGATTTAAATCATTTGTTTTGGAAGATAATAAATTTTACTGGCAAAGATAGTCATTCAGAATAAAGATGCTAAAATAACCACTAATATCATATAATTGACATAATGAAAATGAGTAGAATAGCCTTTGTCTTAATATATATAACATAATGAAAAATAATCACAATATATATAGTTTACGCATAAGAAATTTATAGAAGAATCATTAAAATATCTGCCATTTTCACAAAAGTAATTTGCTACAGAAACTTTCACAATGACCATCGTTTGATTAAAAGTAAGTCATCGTAAAGGATAAAATGTGAGATAAATCTAAGGTAAAAAAAATGTTTGTAATGGTGGATATATGTTTTATGATTAATTTTCTAATCTTAGTAAAGAGAATTTCAAAACTCGTTTTGAAAATAGTTTCTTCTATGTGCAAAAGACGTTATTGACATTTAGCTTCTGTTTAACCTATTTTTAAAGTATTATTACTCTGTATATTATTAATATTGTATTTACTAAGAATATTTAAAAACACCTTTGAAACATTTTAGCTCGATGTCTTGTACAATCCATTCCTAACTATTTTCATGAACTATTATTATTCAGTATATTTTCATAAGAAATATCCTTAAGCTTACGTGTGTTTTCTTATAGCAAAGCCACATTCGGTGATCTGCGGAGCCTACCGCCGGGAATTGAACCCTGATTTTAGCATTGTAAATCCGTAGACATACCGCTGTACTAGCGGGGATCGAAATATCCTTTAGATCTTTATATTGTAATCTATAAACAATATTTAACATTTCTTTTCTTGCATTTGAACTAAACTGTTCCAATGAGAAATACAATTCGACTGAATTATTTTTTAACATTTATGTAATATATGAAAAAAACTTATTCTTATTTTAAAATATTAACTAATTTCTAAATATTTTTTTCCTGAATGGCTTAAATCACATGATATTTAGATCAGAACACGTAAGCTAATGTTCTCATTGTTGTTTATTGTGGCATTGTTATATAATTTCTTTATATAATGAGCATTGACTGTATTTCTTCAAGCCTCTATGGCTCGGCATAGACAAGTGGTTAGGGAGCTTGACTCATAATTTGAGGGTCGCGGGTTTGAATCCCTGTCAGCCATGGTAAAAGAGTAACTAAAGAATTGGCGGTGGATGGTGATGACTAGCAGCCACCATTCTAGTCATACACTGCTAAATTAAGGACGGTTAGCGCAGATAGTCCTTGTGTAGCTATTCGTGAAATTAAAAACAAACAAACAATCAAGCCTCTTTACTTATTAAACACACAATTCTCCTTTCAGCCGTTTTCTCGTTACACGTTTTCTTTGTGTACTAAATTTAGCTTTCTTAATAGAGACATATTAATTTTCTAAAGTTCAGTATTATCACTGTAATTACAGATTTGAAGTCGAGGTTGAACAATGTAATAAAGTGTATTTAATGCAACATTAGAATGTTACTGAGGTATTTTAAATAAATACTTATGACTCAAAAATGTTTGGGAATTATTTCTAACCCTGCTATCGTTTAAAAAGCTGACCTTAATCTCAGACCTACACTGTTTCACACTTTCTTCCACGACTTTTAGCAACAACTTCAGTTATAACTCAATTCTAGGCTACTTAATTTTTGAATACTCAAAACTATATGAGTCTCAAAAAAGTTTTCAATTAAGTTTATTTTTGTTTGTTTTCTGAAATTGTTTTAAATATTTTACTTTTCTAATTTTCCGAAACAGTATGTTTCCTGATTTTTTAGGGACATGGAATATATATATTGCTCTTTTACAAAGTTTATTTATACATATGTAAGTTCATAATATTTTCGACCTCACAACATTCGTAAAAAAATTAAACAAAACATGATTCGGAGAAACAGAGCTCTTGAAACTACATCAAGCAACCCAATTCAGGAATGCACAGTTGAGCATGTAAAATCGTCTAGCGCTTTGTTGATGAAATCTCCTAATGGACTGATAAAATATTCATTTACATTTACTTTAAGACTTAAAGTGCTATCTTTGGTGCACATGAGTTGCATACATATTACATGTATCATTAATCCATCTGCTGTAATATATGGAAGAATTTAATCATGTGTTATTAAGTCTTCCAGTGTCAATATACTTAGAAGATTTGTAGATATTTGAAACAACATACTCACTATGATATTATGCATTATAGTTTTAAATGATGGAATCAAAGTTTTCCTTTTCTTCTAGTTTTTTGTGTATTCAAATTTCCATTCTACAAAATAAGCACTGTGATTCTAATCTTAGTTTTTATACTAACCAATTTTGTAAAACACCCATATATATATATATAGATAATGGACTTTCATGTCATACCATAAGAGTGGATTTGATTGGCTACTTAGTCATCCTTGAAATGTAATTTTCTCAGTTGTAGATTTAAAAACAAACATTGGCTGACAAGTGATTTATCAAATGATCAAATGAAAAGTACACTTTATTATCCGGATAATTGTAATTACCATTCATTAATTCAGCTTGAACAACATATTTAGATTCTAAATGATCAACTCGAAATCAGAAACTAATTTTTAACTTTAAAAAGTAGAATATATTATTTTTCTTGTGCAAAAATAAAGAACTAGAGATCTATTCTGGTACAAAAAAAAAGGTTGATAGTAATGTTTAGTAACCTATAGCTGAAATGACACGGGTTACTTGTCGGTCAGATAAGTGAAGCTTTGTGAGCAATTATAAAGTTTATTAAAGGTTAGCAACAAACAGCCAAATTCATGAAAATAACTACCGTTTACATCTTCTTTTGCCAATCACTAATCAACATTTATAAAAATGAATATGGCTGGTAAAATATTTAAAGTTCATATTATCGATTGTATGAATGACTGATAGATTTGTATTGCTAATTCTTGTTCTTAGAAATAATACACAGGCAATACAAAGCCCTCATTATTTTTAAATTATTTCACAGTAATTATCTTATAAAATAGCATAAAGATGTAATTCTCGATTCCTACAGTGAGCAAAGTACATATAACCACCTGTGCAGCTTTGAGCTTAACAATAAAGAAGAAATAAACTAATATTGTAGCCAGTATGTTGTTTCTTATTATATATAAAAATTGATGTCTGCTGAGAACTAATACTTTCTGTTATTACAACTCGTTTATAGCATGAAACATGTTTTCATTATAAATCAGCTTTGGAAACACATTTGACAACATTTAATGAAAAACTGACAGTTTTACTGTTCTTTCTTTAACCAATCTGTGCAATGACATAGGTAAATCATCATGTATTTGCGTTTCAAAACTTATCTTCAGCTTAACCGATAAACTAAATAAATGTTTTACAACGTTTGGTAACAGTATTTTTTCAAAATAGACAGGTGAAAGTATTCATTCAGTAAAAAACAAGAATCATCACAATATGTCCGCTATTGAGCACAATAGCATTAAATTACTATGACTATATTATTCCATGTAGAGCGTAAAATCCATCAGAGACAGAGAAAATTTCAGCCGGAAACTTCACTGCTGCATTATAATGGAATTATAAAGATTAGCAGGAAATATTTTTACTACTGAGCGCTTAGTTCATTTGACGTCATTTGAACTTTAGGTTTGAAATCTTTCTAAAGTAGAAGATTTCTGTCTGTGGAAAACAATAAGTCATTTTCGTCGAGTTCGATGATTAATTGAATAACCTTAATTTAATATTGGAGTAAAGTCACGTATACGCTAGAGAAGATTGATCTGAAATCCAGTTCTCTAAAATAATCAGGACAAAATAGAATTATAAGGTTGTTTCGTTCAGCAGTATTCAATTCCCAGCGTTGTACAGAGCGCAGACAGTCTGTCCTATAATTTTATCCTACAACAAATAATCAAAACGATAGAAAAAATAATTGCTGTTAGGATTTTGTATTTTCAACCTGAAAGGCACCTCATGGTTCATATGGGATAAAACGCAACTAAAAAACTTTTAGGGATCTTATATAGCCATTTTTAATCTAGAACCTTTGATAAATGGAAAAAACTAAAGAGCAGTATCCGCCACCTAATACACTGCTTCTCTCAACTGAATAGCGAAACTGACTGTCACAGCAATGAAATATCTGATCAATATACTTTTACATATACGAACAAAAAGGAGCTGTATAAAAGAGCATTTACTTCAAGGTATGATGTATAAGAAAAGCCAAATTGTATAACAAGCAAACTTTATGAAAATGTAATGTTAAAGTGGGTGAGTTAAAAAATAATAAAAACAACTTAAACGAACTTGAGCACTGACATTTACTGCAACTGGAAGAAAAAGCAGTATGCATATAAAAATTGGTGCTAATAGTTATAAAATATAATCACTGGCAGACCTGAAAACGAGAACCTGAAAACCATTGCTAAACAAATTTTAAAATAATTACACTGTGCAAGAAATGTTTGTGTAAGCGTTCGAATATTGAACAATATTATTTTAAGTAGATGTGATAGCACTAGTTTTTTTACCAAAACATATTAATTTGCACTTATCAAGTATATGTTAGTTGAACCTACAACCTTAGTATATAATTTAATTTAAATAATTTTAGTATACTGTTTTTAGATTATTGCTATCCGATAAGTATTACTAAGTATATTGCAAGTGTGACTAAAGCATTTCTCACTTGGAAAATACATACATTTAATTTTGTAATCTTTAGTAATTCATCAAGCTGTTTTTATTATAATATTTTATTTTGTTGTCTTACGACACAACATTGCTATAGGCTATCAAATAGGAAACTCAAATAGACTCTCAACAAAATAAACCCTCTAAAACTCTCGAGGAAACAGCGTCATCGTTCATGTGTTACATTCTCACGTTCTAACACTATATTTCAATTATTCATCAGGTTTAAAAATGTGTATATGATACCCTATATTTTCACCTTACTTCCTTGACTACAGATGAAAGATTGTACGTTTCAAGCTTTGAGACAAAGAATACCCTGATAAACAATAAAACCTAAAATAAGCGGTAATGGTAGAAAAAAGGCACAAGCAACAACATGTAGATTTTATTTAAGGTAAAAAAAATTAAAGTTGATGAAAAAATGAAAGTACAATGTGACATAACCCATTTTGGGTATAAAAATCTTCAAAAATAGTAAATGTATTTCTTCAAAAGCTATGGCATGAATGTCAAAAAGTGACTGAAGAGTCCGTTTGTTTGTTTTTTGCATTTGGCACAAAGCTACATGAAGTTTATCTGCGCTAGCCGTCCCTAATTTAGCAGTGTAATGCTAGAGGGAAAACAGCTGGTCATCATTTCCTACCACCAACTCTTGGGGTATTCTTTTACTAACGAAATGTGGGATAGCCGTAACATTATAACGCCCCCGTAGCTGAAATGAGGAGTATGTTTGGGGTAACGGGAATTCGAACCCGCGACCTTCACATTATGAGTCCAGCTCCTTAACCACTTGGCCATGTTGGACCTTGACCAAAGCAATTATTCGACAAAAGCAAACTGTCCATAGTTCAATTAAATCGTCTGTAGGATGCAAAAATAAACAACAAAAACCCATCTTGGATAAGACTATCTGCTGCTAAATGTTTCACAAGTGTAAAAAATTGAAACAAATGCGATGTTCCTAATAGACTATGAAATGAAAGAAAACAAATTATAAATTAACAAATAGAAAAAAAACTACAGTAGAAAATAATATAAGTGCAAAGCATATGATCCACCTTTTCAAAGAGAAAAGTTGTTCTTTGTTATTAAACAAAAAATTATACAAAGAACCCGGTTTCTAGTAATATAAGTCCGCAGACATACCACTGTGTCACTGATGACCGAAAGAAACAAGGAAACGACAAAACAAAGACTACTCAGATTTGGAGCACATACAAATCTATTAGGATGTCCTAATTTATGAATAAACATAATCAGTACAGTTTGAGGAATTTAATTAAAACTACAAATGCTTATAAGAGGGAAAATTGACTTTTACCTTTATGTTATACGCATATTGCAGTTGTAGAAACCACCTGCACATTAACAAGCATGTAATAGATGCATTTTATAGACGAGTATATAAAGATGAAAATGTTTATATACGAGTTGACTGAGAGGCGTTTCCATATTGTGACATCATAAGTACATATCAATGGCTCGTTTTGTCTGTACAAACAGATGCAATCGTAGCAGAGAAAGGGTTACAAAAAATTTATATTTCCTTTACTAAGCATGGATGTGCACTCATATAAAAGGAGTGATACATGCTAATAGGCAAACAATTAACAGCTTCTATCCATGCCCAAGTATTGTCCAGTTTGGGTTTGGGTTCGATGAATTGATATAAATAAACTAATTAAACAAAGGACCTGCTTTGTGTATGGATATGCTATGCTAATTGATAAATTATAACAACACATGGAAATACATATAAAACGGTATGTTTTTGGGTGCAAAATCAATTATCTCCGGCGTTTTATGAGGCGGTCAAACTTGTAGTAGTTCTTCTCGGTGTTTCCTCTGGTCAGACGAACCTGTAAGAGTTTTCTCCAAAGAATTGCAAAACTAGATTACTTCATATTAGAAAAAGATGATGGCAGTTTTCCAACCATTTCACAATTTTCAACAAACAAACTGATACAATTTCTTCACGGTACGCGAGCAATTCGTAGATAATATAATTTGATAGCGTAACGTACACCAGGTGATTTCCAATTTTTAAGAGCGCGAATACCTGTTATACACTGTTCAAAGGACAATCAAAGAGTAAAATAACAATAAAATTTAAATATATATATACTGGTACGAGTTTAAAACTACTTAGAATAAATAAAGGTTCTTTCATATAATAAATTGAAATTATTCTAGAAAGAAAAGAAAAGTAATTTAGATTTAGTTTGATTTCTTTTATGGTCAAACTCACCAACTTTGCATTGAGTTAAATTATAGACAAAATATGAAGTCTCACTGAAAATAAAAATTTGAGATGTATTTAGATGGTTTTACGGACTATCCAAATGAAATCTGAGATGAAAAAATATTTTTATATTCAATAAAAAAAAATTTTTTAGTATGTTAAAATACTTCACTAAAATTTTATTTTTGGGTGTATTTTATTTGTTTTTAAATTTTGTGCAAAACTACACGAGGACTATCTGCGCTAGCTGTCCCTAATTTAGTAGTGTAAGACTAGAGGAAAGGCACCTAATCATCACCACCCACCACCAACTCAATAGTGGGATTGACCGTAACATTATAACACCCTCACGGCTGATAAGGCGAACATGCATGGTGTGACGGTGATTCCAACACGCGACACTCAGATTACGAGTAGGGTGCCTCAACCGTCTGAAACGCATGGTGTATGGAAGTCATTGGACAAGTATAGGCATTTTTCCACAGATATAAAGTCTTACACGTTCTGTATATAAACCATATAGAGGATATAAAAAAAATTCGAGCGTTCTAACCACCTGGTCATGTACGAGCCTTTTGGTGTGTGAAATACGTATAATGCTTAATAAAAGTTTACCAAATTTTGTAAAAATAGACTACTTTCTTAAAAATTAGTGGTACCAAAACTATAAAGACTTTAAACGAATACAAAAAGGTCGGCCAGTAAGAAAACAATTCATTGTTGGAACTAAAGTAAATAACTTTAAGAAAAATAAATATATTGTGATTGAATCCATTGAAATTGAAAAATGTATGAGGTTCTATAGCTGCATGAATTAGCAGAATGTTCAAGAGAGATAAAAAGTCTGAAAATTTTTAATTATAGATCAGAAAAAACAATGTTGTTTAAGCATGGCGTAGTAAGTAAGACTAGCAGTATAGAAAAAATAGCTGCTGTGGGACAGTGTAAAGCAGAAATTAATGAGAAAGATGTACACCAAAGCGACATATATTAAAAGTCTATCTTAAGAAATTTAAAAAAGAAGTACAACATCTAGGAAATCTTAGTTTGGCTAGATAAAAATATGCTCTTTGGATCTATGTTGTGTCAAGTAGATATTAGCAAGTAGAAACAGGAAAAAAAAAAGACAAAATGTGATCTGTGTTTGTAAAACCTTCAGCTAAATTTAATAGGTGGCCAAATAGTTGGAGAGTTGAAATCGTAATCTGAGGGTCATGAATTTGAATCCCAATCACACCAAACATGCTTGTCCTTTCAACGGTGGAAACGTTATAATGTAATGGTCAAACCAACTATTCGTTGATAAAAAGTAGCCCAAGATTTGAGGCTGAGTAGTGATGACAAGCTGCATTCCCTCAAGTCTCACAATACTAAATTACGATAGGAATGGCTATCGCAGATAACCATTGTGTAGCTTTGTGCGAACTTAAAACAAACAAACAATTAATGCTCCGTCAACATTCCAGAAGTTAATGGATGGCATATTGTCAGATTAGAAATGTTTTTTTTTTTTTTTTGTTATTTAGACAACGTCTTGTATTCGCAACAAGTTTCGAAGAACACTTAGAAAAATCAAGACACATATTTGAGAGGTTAGAAAATGTATTTTTGAGAGTGAAATTGAGATGTCCGTTTCTCGGAAATGATATAGACTACTGATATAGACAAATGGAGTAAAACCTGACCCAAAGAAACTACAAATTTGGAAAAATTACTCAGTGACTAAAACTGTAAAATTTATTTGTGCACTATTGGGATATATAGTATTTTACAGGAGATTCATTCCATACTTTACAATGTTAGCGATATCTTTAACTCAGTTAACTAAGAAATACAATACAGTAAAATGATAAAAGACAGGAAGCATTTGAAGAATTAAACGATGCATTCTCATAGTTACCCAGTATCAGTAAAATGTTTATTTTTTAAGTATAGATGCTTGAGGTTGCTGAATTTTCACAGAGGAGGAAAGAACACTCATAACTTACCAGATTAGACAGTTTGAAAAGACTGAGACGAATTACTCTGTGACACAGTAAGAATGCTTAGCAGTATTGGATGAAATTAAGACTTTTCAATGATATCTGTATTGTTTGCTATCATCACAGATTATGCAACCCTCAGACGGTTAACGACATTAATCGATCCATCGTCTAGGTTAGCAAGATAACCCTTACTACTGCAATATTGCGACTTTAAAGTGATGCACTAAGTTGATATAAAACATTGAAATGTAGAAGCTTTAACTCTATACCTTCCGTCACTATTTGTAATTTTTTTCTGCATATATTATTGCATTATATTGAAAATTTAAATAAGCCATGCTGTATTTTAATTAAATATTATTATCATGTTTGTTATAATTCAAAGTTTTATTCCTTTCTTTGAAAAAAAAACATTTAAAACAATAACTAAACACCAGTTTTTGTTGTCACGTGTACTACTTGTGGTTAAAGTTCGCAACTTTAAGAGTTGATGCAGAAACTGTGTTTGTGATATAAAACTTTTGTTTATACGGTCAAATTACACCATATAAAGGTTGTTTACTAGTAATTCGAGTACATTCCAAAAAACCTGTACGAGAAAACCTCTGTTCTAAAAATTCCTTAGTCTAAAGTAAGCCTGACAACTTGAAAGTGTGTTGCTAAATGACTGTTTTAACAATAAAAAAGCAGGTTTCATGCCATCTGGTATAACGATACCAAATAAGTTAAGTGACAAATTCATTTTACAGAAAAAAATAAACTGCCGCCATGTCCATACAACGTTGAGATACAGTCTTGGAATCTGGTTATTTTTTCATCACCTATACATATTACTTTGATGGACATTTAGGTTTTACTTTTATGCTGTAATTAATTATGTGTTTTAAAATTCATAATTGAAAGGTTTAATGACTGTTTTAATATTTTATCTTTTGTGTCGTTTAACCTATCTGTTGTCACAAGTTGTTAATTGAATATTGCCCAAGGGCATCTGTTGATGTGTTACACAAAATAATCAAAGATTAAAATAAGGAAGAAAAACAAGATATTAAACTAAACTATTAATGAAAATGTAAAGATGTAAAATCATTTATATGACCCAAAGAGAATATTTTAAGATTATTGTATGTAGGTAAACACATATTTGTATTCTTTATTTTAAACATTTAATAACTGTTAAATAAAAGTTAAATAACAGTTTAATAAAACTGTTAATACTCATTTCGGAGGTTCTGTGTGTGTTTCTTTCTTATAGCAAAGTCACAACAGGCTGTTTGTTAGGTCTACCGAGAGGAATCGAGTCCCTGATTTTAGTGTTGTAAATCCATAGATTTAGTGCTGTAGGAGGTTCTGTAGTTTATGTAAATAAAATGTGTAATTAATAAAATAATATATAGTATTTTTATACTTGGCGTGAAAAAATCACTTGTAGGCGAGCTGTTAAGAGCCTGATTACAAATAACTATATTAAATAACGATTTTTTATTAGAAATAGTTGAAAAAATAAAATTAAAATATTTTTATTTTTTCAAACTATACGTTTATTGTAAAGTTTTGTCAAATATGAAATAACTGCATCCACTAATTTTATTCTGGGAATTAAATATGACGAAAGTTCCGTGACCTACTAAGTATCGAAGTAGCCATTTGTCATAGTGTAGAATATGGTGACAAACAGACAATTAAGAAAGTAAAAGAAATGAATACAAACAATAAAGATGAATACGAAGTAATATCAGACTTAAGATATGAGAAGTTGTTGTACCCCTTAGTTTGAAGAAAGAAATCATTAAATGTACGATGATACTTTTTTGAGGCTTACTTAGTTTGTGCAAAGACCTATAAAAGGAATTACAAACGATTATTTTGGACATATGCATACAAATATATCAAAGACTATTGTTAATCCTGTATACAATGCTAAAAAGTGAAGAACTAGCCCATACTTCAGAAATGATCATTTGCAGGGATTCACGAGCTTAATCACACCTTTTCAATGAATAACTATGAACATTTTAGGCCCATTGACTAGATATTACATTTGAGACAAATACATTTTAGCTGTTACACATTATTTCACTAAATTTCCAGAAGTGATATGCTTATCCGATCAGAAAGCACAAGTAATTACTAAGGCATTCTTAAATTATGTTGGTAGACATAATATGTCCGAATGTTTAGTGTGTGTGTTTGTGTGTTTTTCGTATAGCAAAGCCACAAAGGGCTATCTGCTCAGCCCACCGCCGAATGTTTAGTGATAGACAGTGATATCAATTTTATTTCCAAATTAATTAAATAAATTTTTGAAATATTAGGTGTTAAGAAAATAGAGACCACTACTTATCATCCAACTGCTAACCGACTAGCATAAAGATTAAACAGGTGTTTGCTATATGTGATATCACAAAACTATGAGGAGGATCAGAAGACATGGAATGTACAGTGTGATACTTTTGTTATTGTTAGCGTACAGAAGTGCTGAAATGAATTTATTAAGGAAACTCCTTTCTTTTTATTACAATGTAGATATGTAATGTTGCTAATGCAGAAGATAATAGCAAATTGAATAGTAAATTATGCTGTAGATGAAGATTAAAAATGTAAAATAATGCAGACGTTATAGCCTTTCAGTTAGCTAAGGAGCATTTAACTAAATCTGTGGAGCACAGAGAAAAGCAATTAAAGAAAAATTCATGAACCAGATAAATATAGTTAGGAGACAAAGCGTTGTTAAATGCATCCATTGTGAACAAGAAACAATAAAAAATGGCTAGCTTGTGGAACGATCCGCTTATAGAAATTACAAAAAAAAAAGAGTTCAATCAAGTTTGAGATTCAGGGAATATATATCGTAAAAGTAGGCAATTAGTTCAGATTAATAGTTTGAGAGGAGTAAAACACACTAAACTTTATCAATACGAACAACTAACGAAGGAGACTAAGAAAAGGATTAGTGATTAGAAAACGGGGATTACAATAAGCCTGAATTAATTCTTAATGGTACAGACGAAGTTATTTAGATATAAACCGTATTAAGAAGTGAAATACTAGGAGCCAAAGTAATGATATCAGTCGATACTCCAGCTAGTGACGATGGAAGTGAGCATAGTGGTTCCTCACCAAAAATATACCAGCTCTTTGATGAAAACTTCAGATGTTTACAAGCAGATACAATTTGAGATCACAATATTCAATAACGGATAAACCAGAAATTATCCTACATATAGGACAATACGAGTACTATTTTCAAGTTGTTATGCATGAAACAAAACATGACCTAAAGGGTAATAGATGCTTTTAATAGTAAGATAAGCTATTTAGAAGATATAATTAAGACAAGTAGAATAAGCTTATGCATTCTGTATATACAGTATTTGTATACTAGATGTTATAATTACGCAAATGAATCGTGGAAATATTTTAGGTTTATCAGGATCCTTAAGGTGGTCATGTTTTTTTATTGTAACACGATAGAATATAAATATTGTGCCTGTGGAAAATAAGGTAAAATTTGCATTTGTGGAATTAGGTACCTTTTCTTTGTCTGGTGGTAAGTAGATAATTGTCAAAGGCATCCCATTCCTGCTTTATGTCAGTTTGTTAATTCACTTGCAAAATGAGTTAGATATGTTTAGAAGCTCACTTAACCAAATGATTAGTGTTAGTTTAAGTCAGATACAGAAGATGAAACAACATTAATGAATCACAAAGTACAATAGTTATTACTAAAGTAATAAAACAAATTTCAACAAATTATTCAGATATACAATGAGATAAATGAATTGGTACATGCATTAAACAAAATAACATAATATATCGACATCAGATAGAAATCGATGAAAACGAGATTTAATGAGTGCAGGATTAATTAGTCTGAAATTTCTATTTCAAATGGCGACTACAAAACATTTAAAGCAACTAAATAAAAAGCTAATTATCAAAAACAAATTTCTAACGAGATGGTTCATTTGATAGACAAACGAGCTACTATTATGAAATCTTTGAATCGAAAAAATGAATTACAGGATCAAGAATTAAAAAAAAACTTGAGTAAATATTACTAACTTTTTTTTAGTAACGTATTAGTACGTGTTAGAGTAGAGCAAATTGAGATACATGAAATAGATGCTTAAAAAACTAGGTGCGTGTATTAAAACCTTCCAAACTCCTAAAATCGTGGAAATTAACGGATTTCAGCTTGTCGTCAAAGAACTAGCAGTGGAAGTGTGTTTCACTGGATGAATGGATACATAATTTTCGAGATCCTTTTCTTAGGTCGTTGCAAATGAGGAGGATAATTTTCAGATACATCGATGCACAATATATCTTCATAATATTAAATGGAAAGTGTGAGCGTGTAACTTAAGGAAATTAGTAGACGTTTATAGGAGAATTAAACAAGACTTCAAAACAAGAGTACACAGAAAAACTGGATTTATTGTGCGAATTTTTGATTTACATGTGTTAATGTGGAGATATTTGTTTGTACCGCCTATCGTTAACTCACTTCCTCCAAAAGACATAGAAGGGTGTGCAATTATGACGTTGATTCCAACAAACACAGTTCAAAATATAAAATTTGTTTAATTTAAAGGTGTATGTTTAATTATCCAACTTTTGCAAATTTTCAAAGTGAATTCTGAAATGGTGTTAGTTTTGGCTATTTTGGTTAATGACGGTATAAAAATTGTTTAAGTTGTGTTATATTCAAGGTTCTATATGTATATTATTTTGATTAGAATTATGAATTGTGTAAGAATTAGAGTATAACATACAATTTGAATGAGTTTTATTTTTTGGTATTAGTCAGTATTACTTAATTGTAGGGAAGTATTACATGTAGTGACATATTTATATGCGTAACAGAGGAATAATAAGCTTGAATCAAATTATTGTCATTTGAATGTCTTTTATTTGATTTATGCCATTTTAAATTTACTTCAAGCAGACGAAATAGTTATATGATTTTCTTATTTGTTTTAATCATATTTCTTCTATAGTATTAGAATATTCAACATAATTATAAACGTTTTAACAAGTTGTATCAGGTGAAGTTAAAAGGAATCAATTAAATTATCTGAAACCACTCTGCACTTTACAAAATCAGAACATTAAACATAACTATGACCTTTTAACAAGTCTTATAAGTTGAAGTTAAACAGAAAAACTTATAGTAGTAAAACGTGCTTTCTGATTGGAATATATAATGGATTATATAGAAAAAATATGGTTCATAAGGATGTGGATTTTTTATTATTATTATTCTTTCGAATTTAAAGATATAACAAAAGAAGGTAACAGAAAATTACTAGGTTTATTGGAAACGTATCATTTTTATTTTTGTGTAATTGTATATATGCAATAATATGCTATAAATAATGACACAAAATGAAAGCCAGAAGTGTGTGGGTATTTTCTTACAGCAAAGCGACATCGGGCTACCTGCTCAGTCCACGGAGAGGAGCCAGAAATGTCACTAAGAACACAATTTCCGTTGTGTTGGATTTGTAGGGGAGAATCAATTAAATGGCGTACTCGTTTGACCGATTTAATCCATTTATATTTTCATCTCTGGGCCCTTTTAAAAACAAAAGTCTACCATAAACAGGTCTTAAAAACTGAAACATTGGATTCGTGATGCTATCTTATTTAACCCTACTTCTCTGTTGAAATTTTTTTTCTCAAAATTTGAATGCAGAATAACTTGATTATAGCGAATGATGGAAGATGTGCAGAAAAACATTAATTATTAAAACTTACAAGCCTACTATTTATCTTTATATTCAACTTCTATTATTATCTCAACTAAAGTGATTTAATAGATATCATTTTGCAATCTAAAATATAATTAGATAGGCTTCGATTTTCAACCGGGGCAATTTTTTACCTAATTTGAATATAAAATTAAGATATTTTGATAGTTTTCTAGGTACAACTGTGTAACTTAATATTGTTCAAGAATAGTTATCTTTCATTAGTTATATATTGTTGCAAAAACAATCTTAAATCTATTTATCTTCATGGCCAGGTGGTTAAAATGTTTGTCTCGCAATCTCCGGGTCGTGGATTCGAGTCTCCGCCCACCAAACATGTTCACATTTTCAGCAGTGGTGGCGCTATAATATGAGGGAAAGCAGCTAGTCATCACTGTCCACCACCAATTCCTAGGCTACTCTTTTACAAACAAATAGTGGGATTGACCGTCACATTATAATATTCCCACAGGTGAAAGAGCGAGCATGTTTGTTGTGATGGGGATTCGAACCCGCGACCTTCAGATTAAGAGTTGTGTGCCTTATTCACCTGGCCATGGCGGGACATGAACTTCCGGAAGTCAACTTTTGAATGTGATTATTTTTAACTGACCAAGAAAAGTTTAGAAAAAAAAAGCTTTTCAGTGGTAATATAGAAACAATAATTTATTGTTATTATATCTACACTTCAGCTGAAGTTTAGCTAGCTGATAATATGAAAGAGAAATATTGAAAGCTAACTTTTTTGTGCTCTTAACAAGCTGATTTCTAAATCAGAATTACTTATATAAATATTTTTTGCATGACATGAAGCATTTATTAAGACGATTTTATTAAAATTTACTGAATTTAAATTATTTGCGCTAATTGTATACTTATGCAATATAAGTTAATTGTAGCTTGTTTATTTTTCATAGTGATATTTACTTATTTGCAGTTAAACACAAAGCTCCACAATGGACTATCTGTAATGTACCCACAACGGATGTCGAAACCCAGTTTCTAGCGTTGAAAGTCCCCAGACATATCGATGTACCACTGGGGGGGGGCTATACGTGGTACTTCAAACAATTTATGTTATGTAATGGAATAACTGATACGATCATATTACACCGGTTATTTCAGTTATTTTAAACAGATAATTTTGTCTTGTATTAACCTTGGAATAGTTTTAAAAGAATATTCTACTATTTTATCTTTTAAAATTATCAGTGTTTACTGTAAGATAGATGCCATTTCCAATGAAGACGAAAAAATTGAAAATAAATATATTTTACCTGACGTTTCGGCTTACACCTTTTTTGACGGTCTATGAACGTTACAGGTTACGAAAAAGTTTTGTAGTCTGTGACGTTCATAGTATCATTGAAATCGCAGGTAGAATAAAAATATATTTATTTGCATTTTTTCGTCTTCATTTAAAACAGTTTTCTTCTATGTTATTTGTACAAGTAATTAACCATGCAAGTTTCATTTTTTTTAAAGTATTGATAATAAATGATGTTTTAATTACAATAGAAGCTGTCCTAGTTGAATTTCAGAGTGAAAAAGAAGTTAAAGTTTCAAATTACCAAATGCATTTGAAAGACGAGTAGGCGTGCGATAAAATTTTATCAATACAATATATCTGGAGAGTTTACATCATGTCTGTCTTTTTGTGGTCATTTAAAAGTCATCAGAACATTATAACTACAAAGTCATGATTACACGTACAACGATTGTCCTCTTTCATGATAAGCTTTCTATCCAACAAGAAAATAATGATAGTACTTTTTTTTGTAATGTTTAGTGTGTTACATATATCCTTGGAAAAGTAAAGCTCAACTTAACGTGCTTTTAAAATGTTACGTCAATGTGAAAAAAATAAAATCAAAGAGCTTTAATAAACAAAAAAGTCAGCCACTTCAGTTTCACAACTTTTAGGCTAATCTCTTCTCGTAAAAGTTATCGATTATTACATCAGTCAAAGTCTAATGCCTAGAAGAAAATTTATTTTTCAGATATAAAAACAGAACAAATTGTACTGCTACTAGACACAAAGGACATATAACGTTTTAACTTTTATTACTTTTGGTTTGTAATTTACAAATCGTGGGAGAACGGTCGTTCTTTACTTTTTGAAGCCAAACCAATCATGCATGAAACCTTGAGCAATAAAACGGGAACAAACCATTTTTGAAATTTTAAACTTACACTGTTTAGATTAACACAATCGTATACTTATTTCAACTGAATTTTAATACATCTAAAGTCAAACTACGGGTTAATATATATTATTTTTGAAATTCGTTTTTTCTACTGAGAAAGGACAACGTATCAGTAGTTAAAAAAACACTCCAAACATTGTTAAGTACCAATTTGAAAGATTTTATAACTTTAACGCAGAATTCCTGACGTAAAGCAATTATGAAAACTTATATCAATTAATCAAATCATCTTACAGCCATTATTTTCGTTTCTGTTCAAAATAATATATAGCTCTGTATCTAAAACTAGGAAATTGAAATCTCTGCCATTTCCTTATTTAATTACACATTTTCGTTTTCCTATATTTCCTTTACTCGAAACAATATATAAAAAGCAACCACTACAAGATTAAATTAATTATTGTTAGTACGTTGCTTGAAAGTGTAAGGATCACTTGCGATGACGAATAGCAAAGTACGTTTAATCAATTTCTTCAAGGCCTACTTTTGAATCTCACAAAGTTTCTGACAATTTAGTTGGTGATTTCGTATCAAAAGAATGCCATTCTGAATGAATGGTAGGAGAGAAGTCAACAGACAGCAGTTTTCTTTTTTTTCAGATTTATTGCTTTGACAGGATATGAGGCTCTTATCGATTTCTGGAAAAGAATATCTGCTGTCAGGATCTTACACGAAACTGAATAATGATTGATGATGACAAGTACCGTGTCTCGTCGTTTCTGGTCCAATTTCCTCCCAGTTTAGAAAGTTTTGTTTACCCCAGATACACGTGACCTAAATGTATTCTTGAAGATGGATTTAACACTACCAGCCAGTCACCCTTTAACTTGATTTAAAAAATATTGTCCTTTCAATCACATTTTGTGTCAGTCATAAGCAGTTTCAACTGTGTGTATATCTATCTATATATACCTTATTGGTTTTAATACCTAGGTCTTTTGTCCTGTATTCCGAAATTCAATATTACACTCCTTGGTAACGTTTTGTCGATTTTCTTAGATTTTTTTAAGTATACTTAAAGTTTAAAAATAAAATAAATGTTCATATACGATAATATCTTCACAAAATGTCATAGTCTTTCGACTACGTCATTCAATAAGAATTCCAATAAAATACGTTTACTCATGTTATTTCTATCCACATTAGTTAAAGTATTAACCACTTTTGTTCTCAGTCTGAATTATATGAGAGACAGATATATATATGAATATAAATATATTGCAATATCCTTGTCTCTTTTACTCGTGTAATATATGAAAAATATTCTAGTTTAGATTCTTGCTTTTATCTTATTAAATATATATTACCAATGAATAGTTTGCTTTTATGTGTTAATAAACAATTGTAACATTTTGAGTACGTAATGTCGTTTAGAGACAAGGTGAATGGGTAATGAAGAAAACGTTATTACAAGTTTAATATAACAAGTAACAAACGTTTTACATTAGTCACTGTGTTTATTTTGAGATAAACCTTTTATTGTTACTCATTCAAACCGTTCTTAAACTTTATTGATCTCAATGTAGATTCATCATTATGAAATTTCGAAAATTACTTGGAGATCTATTTGGTTGGAATAACCGAATGCAGAATATCATAATTCGTCAGTGACTATAATGCTATAAAATGTAAATGCCAAAAATTGTATATGAAGTTACGTGTTTTAATAGAGAAAATTCGTATTTTATAACACTAAAACTTTGTAAGAAAACAACATGGAATATCACTATAGGTTGTACGATGTATTGTAAACAATATGATGAAACGCTTACATACTGTAATGCATCTTTTGTAAAGGTCAATTAAAGGTTGAAGACATAAAAAGTAGTTTTGAAGCAGTTTATCTTGTACAACTTAATATAAATTGTACAAGGCAGAAATAAACTAGAAAATCATTGTCATTCCGTCAAATGCTATCACTTGATCACGTGTGTGTTTTATTATAGCAAAGCCACATCGGACTATCTGCTGAGCCCAACGAGGGTAATCGAACCCCTGATTTTAGGGTTGTAAATCTGTAGACTTCCCACTGCACTAGCGGGGGGCAGTGACTACCTCAAAACTGCTCTAAAATATATAATGTATCAAACTTAACAATATAAAACATGGTCCAAACTTGTATGTGGTACACGTACCAAGTCTACATTATTCCTTTTAAAGTGTTAGCGTTTTCTACATTTATATATGTTGCCATTCACTTGAAAAGTATACTAATGCGTTTTTAAATACGGTTGCACACAATGCACGTATTATCCTAAATATAGGAGTTGCGGAGTCCTTGATAGTAGCTAGTCTCAATAATTCAAGTAGTAAAATGAATTGATAGTCATTAATAAAATGCTAATGTTATAAGGTATTTCCTTTAAACTGTGCTCACTTTAAATTATGTAGAACGTAGCTTATTTAGTAGTTTTACACAAGTAACCATATTTGTAAGCACAACCTTAAACCAAGATTCTTACACACATACGTAAGGTTTCAGTGTCACGTTATTTTAGACTGTTTATAATTTTCGTCTAAAGCTACACCATAACTATTTTTGCAGAACATCTTATGTTGAAACTCACAGAATTGGGGTAAGGGAAAATAGTCAACAGCACCCCTTCCACTTATTTAACTTGAGCTACTCTTGTCTGACCGAATAGTTAGGTTTGGTTATTGGCTTTTACACTTTACTTGATATACAAAACGTAGAGTGTGTGTTTCCAGGAAAAGAACGGACTTACAGTATAGGCGCATTAATTAATGTACCACTCCAATTCCTGATTTTTTGCTGTTGTTGTAACAAAATATGTATTTTAATTATTATAGAACAAAGGATGTAGCACTTCTGAAATAACTTTTGATATTCGGTACTTACGAAGTGCAAGATTTGTGATAAACATGGTTGCCTGAACATTCGCAAATATAGACAGATTGACAGCAGTGTGTGTAAATCCCCTCTTAGGTAACTGAATATTTTATCCATGCAAGTCTTTCGTAACATTTATATTGTTGGGTGTTGTAAGAGCTCAAATTTGGCAGAGTAAAACGAAATATAGAAACAGTTTTGTCTCTTTATAGGCATTTTCAGCACTAACACCAAGCATTTTGAAATATCCAGATGATTTAAGTAAAACGTAATTTATAATCGATTTTAAAATACAAAAACACATAGTTAAGGAAGATAAACAGATGGAGCATTTCCATAATTTTTATTGCGCTTAAAAATCTAATCAGAAACTGTTATTTTAATGCATTTATGATTAGAATTAAATACATATTTCGTTTTGAAATGAAAAGGATCTCATAACTGATGATGCTTATTTCAGTGAACAATTCAGAACCATTATTCTGTAGTGACATTGCAAACGCAAAGTTTTATCGTTATTAATTTTTCAACCATAAAGGAAAATTTTTATTATTATTAAAACATATACGGGTGGTTGTTACGAGGATAATTATTGAAATTGTGGATATTTTATTTTCAAGCAATAGATTTATTTTACTTATTAGGGTTTTTAATATTTAAACAAAGCATTGGAGCAAAATTGTAAGTGTATATAAATATGTCACATTTTAATGGACTAACGCCTCACCAATTTCTTAAGTAACTGATGTCATTGACTTTTTAAGTAGCTAGTGACTCTAGGTATATAATGAACCTTAGTGTGTAAAAGTACAGTTTTAGAGATTCTATAGAACAGAAACTCAAATTGAAAGAGTTAAAGCAAACTAATGAAAACTGTTACCAGTCATATAAATATTTTTTCTAGTGTTTTTTTGTGATTACTCGTAAAACTGCATAATGTACTGTTTGCACTATGCCCGCCAGTTGGTATGAAATTGAGATGCTTAGCTTAATAAGCTTTCAAACCACTAAACCACCGAAAGGTTAATTTGTTTCCAGACCTATAACACTTGCAAGAGACTAAGATACTTTCAACACCTGCCACATGAGCCAGCCCAACATTTTAATGTGGATAAAATTAGTCATTCAGGAAAAGTTTGGGCTATTTTCATCAGAAATACATTTGGCATTGTTTTCATACTATATGATCCAAAACTACGAGTTTCGACACGGAGAAGTTAACTTGTGTATACAAAGTAAAACGAAGTAGCAATGAAACTCGCTTGACATGTTCCAGATGTGGCTGTGAATGTTTCGATTTATGTGTAGCGATCAAGCTAAGCCGTGGGTCCAGGACAGATGAGAAAATCTTATTTGAAAATATTCTAATCGAATTGACATACCAGCTAAGACAGAAATTAGTCAATTAATTACTGCATTGATGGAGAGCGAAACAAAAAAAAATATTGGCATAATAGTATCGTTATTTCCAAAAGAGAATATTGGAACCATACGTAAAAAATCATTAATCTCAATATTTTGTAAAACTAGCAACACAGTAAAGCCCAAAGTTGCAGTGTTGAGATTGAAGCAGATGCAAGGTGCATAAGATGATTTCCACAGCCATTCTACAGTCGAGAATAAACTCAAGAAGGAATGTACAGTACTCAAAATAGTATCACCATAGTATAATCCTTATAAATGAATTTTATAAATATAAATCCGTTTTAGATTTTCATTAATATATAGTGGTTTTGTGTTATGTGTGTGTTTTTTTGTTTCGTTTTATAAATTGAGCCGAGCTACAATAATCGAGATCTATCCAAATTATCCTATATCTCCGGTTTCCGGAATGATTTCAAACTAGAATCAGTACTTAAACATCTTGGGCTGATTCGTGTGGCAGGTGTTAATAGCAAATGAATTGTATTTTATATCATTCATAAATGTCTTGGCCTTTAATAGAAATTATAATTATGATGCAGAAAGGAATCTTAAGGATAAAGGTAACTATTAGGGAATATTTTATAAGTAAACCTATATCCAATTAAATTCGTCAACATGTTCCAATGTAAATGTTAATTCCAAACTCTACTTCTTCCAGGAAATTAGAATTTAGCTACAACAGCGTCAAGGTCACGAAAACGGAAATCAGATGCAATTGTCGAAAATTGATAAGTTACAATTTACTAATTTTGTTAGAATAGTTCAGAAATTAAAATTTTCTTATACAAAATATTCGTCCGTAGTCTGGTAGTAAATGACGTTTAAACAATGAAATTCGTTGCAATGTACTAAATGCCGCTAATTCATTGTTCACCATAACATTTAAAGAAAATCAGTGATAAAACGCACAAGTTTGATATCATATTTTAATATTAAATTAATGTACAGATATAGAGTGTTGAAGATATTATGGAAAATGAATTTGGATATGCAAATCAACAAGTCATTTGCCATTCATAGCCGATAAAATATCTAGGTGGAAAGTCGTATATCAGAACTATGTTTTGAGAAATCTTTGGATTTAGAAGGTACTTGGATGCCGCAGGAAATCTATAACATTTTGGAATAACACGTAACAGATCTTCCCGGCAAAGATATTTGTACTCTCAGATAATAAACATGTGTTAATATTGGATATTATGAATTTTCCAGATGGTGATATCTCCTTAACCTTATTGGCATTTAAAAACAAAACAAACGAATGTGGATCAACTTTGATTATGAGGACGGTACTGAAAAACATATCCGTAACAAATAGTACCCCAATCATGTTAACCACAGTGTGACGTGAGGTAACAAATAGGAATACACAAACACAAACATCAGTGACAAAAGCCTGTCAGATGTATAGGGCAACAGTATTTAAAATAATCAGGGGTGATCTCCGACTGGAAACAGAGTCAACACTTATACCTCTCATTCAACTGTTTTCCTTTTCAATAATAATTCTTAATTCATAATATAGAAACTGTCTCTGGCTCAATACTACCTTCGTTTAGCAGAATCACTTCGAGACTGTGAGGTAAAAGAGGAGAGAAACAAAATACTCAAAGGAATGGAATTGGCAAAAATAAAAAAATAACTACGTAATAAACGGTAATTTGTATCCAGATTCATATTACAAAACAGATAAAAATACATATTAATATAAGACATAAGAAAAATAAAAAACAAAATATTTAATATCGCTTCACTAGTATATTTAAACAACAGTTTTATAGTTTTATTACATCAAACTTACCCACACTCTATTGACACAGCGGTAAGACTGCATTTGTAAAGCTCAGAACTAAACTTTCACGTCCAAATAAACAAATAACTTGCACACAATTAATAGGGTTAATTATCCAATAAAATATCTTGTAAACACAATGCATTTAAGAAGACTAAAGCTAGAACCACTTATTCAGAAAATTAGGACAATTTTACTAAATTATATAGTCCTGAAAACTATCGACAGAAAATTCTAACAGTCTGGCTAGTTATAATAATTGCCAACCAACTATAATAGTTACAGCTTTGAATGGGGCACTGTTAAAAACGTCAGATTTAAAATATGTGCCCTAGTGTGGTTGCAGTAACTGGACTCAAACAGCCGTTCTATAAGTTTAGCCCTGTTGTCCTTATGTGTAGTTTTTCGTACAAGTGAACACTTTATATGTGTTTTCAAAATTCAAACAAAGCAGCTTCTCAGTATTCTACATACATTAGACCTTCCTAATTTTGAGCTGATAAGCTAGACAAAATACTGCTGCTAAATACCACTTACTTCCAGTTGTTGAGGTACTTTTATTGGACTGAATAGTGTGAATTCATTGTCACTCTTATAGTGCGTCCTCGGATTTCAAGTGTGGATTATGAGTTGTTGTTGTTGTTTTTTTCCCTGCGATAACAAGATGCGAATTATGGACCTGTAGATATACTGTTTTGTATGCTAACTGATACGTCACACTAGGCCCTAAGTAGATACATAGTTGTTTGAGCGTTTTCAGGCC
The DNA here is from genome assembly GCF_004210375.1 of Tachypleus tridentatus. NCBI lineage: Eukaryota > Metazoa > Arthropoda > Merostomata > Xiphosura > Limulidae > Tachypleus > Tachypleus tridentatus. The sequence goes on from NC_134828.1 coordinate 55,874,379, forward strand.
ATGAGATAGAGAACAGTCGCTCTTGCTTATTACTTTTATTGATAAAATGTTGAGATATATTTGGAGGTTTAAATATGTTATAAAATATTCCTTTATTGTGCTTAAATCCACAATGTGATTACTGTCAAACTTTAGTGGTATCAAATATACTGTATTAATTGAAAAAATCATTTCTATTGAAAGCGCATGTACAAATATTTTTGAAATTTATCATAACTAACACGAAACAAAATGTTTACATTCTGCTGCGATGATAAAAATCACCATTATAATTTACAGAGGTCCCATCGTAAAATTGAGTATTTCTTTACCTTTAATTACATCTATAGCACCAAAGAACACAAAACCGTAGTACCCGAGTTTCGTACCGCTTGCTTGTGTAAGAGCGTATAAACACGTTTTCCAAAGTAATACATGTGGGATCTTGAGGGGATCCAGGAACACAAAATTGGATATCAGGTTCGGGTCCATCGATTTTTCAGACATATTTTTCGTTTTCCATCATGCATAGGGTTACTGTTCATGAAGGTATAAGCCCTTGCTAAGTATGGGGATACTGAAATGTAGAAGAAACATCATTGAGGCCACCATCATTTTCCAGCCAAAATTTGGTCCTGCTATCTCCAAAGTTGTGGAAGAAGTTCGTTGACAAAAATAAATAAAATTTCAAACAACATGAATTAATAAAGGATCTGACATGCTTCTGTATTTCGTATGTGAATAAGAAAAAAATCAGTTTTATTTGATATAATAAAGACTAGAACAAGTCCTTGTTTATGTAGGCCAAGAACATGTGGACTTATTACATTAGTTATAAACTTTTTTGTAACCAGTCCCTCATTAATCTATTAATGGTTTCACACATCTTGCAGGCCCGGCATGGCTAGGTGGGTTTAGGCGTGCGATTCGTAATCTGAGGGTCGTAATCTAGCCGTCCCTAATTTAGCAGTTTAAGACTAGAGAGAAGGCAGTTAGTCATCACCACCCACCGCCAACTCTCTTGGGCTACTCTTTTACCAACGAATAGTGGGATTGACCGTAACATTATAACGCCCCCACGGCTGAAAGGGTAAGCATGTTTGGTGCGACCGGGATTCGAACCCGTGACCCTCGGATTACGAGTCGAACGCCTTAACACGTTTGGCCATGCCGGTATGAAGAGTACAAATTAGCCATTGTACAGCTTTATGCTGAACTACCAACAAAAAAAAACTGAAAAAATTTGGCGATAAAGTAAAATTTTTATATATTAACGTCTACAGTGCACTTATTATTACCATGGAGTATTAGTAAATTTTACTGTAGAACTAAATAAAAGTTTAAAAAATTAAATGTTTTATTATTATTCAGTGAAGTTCACTTTGCATTTATTTAAAAAAATCAGCCCAGTTGCAGAAACAGTTACAACAGTAGGAATATCAAAACATGTACAAATTGCCCAGCTCAATACTACAGTAAATGTTCATTAAGTTTCATACATAATTTGATCTGTTTCTGTCTCATGTACTCGTCGAATAAAGTTAAGCACATTGAAACTGTAATATAATGTCTTGTAAACATAAGCAGATATGTGTATAAATTGGAAAACTGTATCCGACGTCAACAACTATAATAGTCGTCTACGAGGAAACTTTAGGATCGTGGGATACTGCACTAAAACATTGGTTGACCTATCGTTATTCTTTTGATTCCTGTTTCCGTCTTGTAAAGCTAGAGGGAGTATACGCTCAATTTGGCCCGGCATGGCCAAGCGCGTTAGGCGTGCGACTCGTAATCCGAGGGTCGCGGGTTTGCGCCCGCGTCGCGCTAAACATGCTCGCCCTCCCAGCCGTGGGGGCGTATAATGTGACGGTCAATCCCACTATTCGTTGGTAAAAGAGTAGCCCAAGAGTTGGCGGTGGGTGGTGATGACTAGCTGCCTTCCCTCTAGTCTTACACTGCTAAATTAGGGACGGCTAGCACAGATAGCCCTCGAGTAGCTTTGTGCGAAATTCCAAAACAGTATACGCTCAAAATCGGAATTCGATACTGTGGTGGGCGTAGCGTCAAATGTCTATTGCAAAGCCTTATTTTTAAACTTAAACAGAAATTTGTCTTTTCCAGGACTGCTTTAATTAGATCCACTGTAGCGAAAATAGAGGCCGTCAAGTATTGGCAAAATCTTATTTTATTCTCAAAGTAAAATTTTCTTTCTTTTATAAGTTATCAGTGTAACTGAAGATCAAACGAGAATAACAGACATACGATTCACAATGATTTGTGATTTTTTTGTGAACAATAATCATTTGAAACTATCTGTTGAAAACAAGTTGGTTTTAAGTCAGGCGGCAAAAATTAATCAACATGTACTTTACTGTATTTCTTTGTTACTTCTTTGTTTAAAAGATTTTACATGTGTACAACCGTACATGAAAATTTTTATTAATACATAACTTTAAACGAAATGATTACTTTATTTAAAATAAAAAGTAGAGATACTATTTAACAAAATATCAAACATTTATGAAATTATCTTGTGCCAAGGATTTATTTGATTATTTTGCTATAATATATTTTAACTTTTACTAAAATGTATTTAAATCAGTGATATTCTTTATTAAGTTTTCCTGTACGTGCACAGGATATTAAAAATATCTGTATAAAATTACATTAGCCAACATTTTATACATCCATTAATTATATTCATTTTCCTTTCCTTTCTACGATAGAATAATGTGAAAATAAAGGGAGAGTAAATTACTTGAGTTAGAAAAATTATTGATGTTTGAAGTCAAATACGATTAGTAAATACATATATATTAATATATAGCGAGATGGTTAATGTTTTTTTTTTATTTCAGTTATCTCTATTTATATCTTTGGATGTGAAAGCTACTAAAGTTATCTGTCGCCATCCCTAATTGTGAACTACTGATTAGAGGAAGCGTACCAATCAGCACCAGCATACTTCCCATTATTGACTCTAAGAGCTTAAAGATTAATTGTTTTTCTGATAACGCAATCGTAGTTTAAAGTACGTAGAATATTCTATCGTAATTTACGGATTTAAGCACTGCTCAACATTTCCGTATTCCAGAAGTCTACCACAATATAAGTTTCAGCTAAAGATAAAAAATGCATTTATATGTTTTTTCACTTCATATGGGAAATAATGCATAAAAACTCTAAGAGAATAGAAGCGTTGACCATTTCATTAGTAATTTACATCCATAAAAGAGAATGGGGATGGTTGTGTAATGAGACTCAAAGATGATATTTTATGGACATATACCTTTTTATTTAGTAGTACTCAATACAGCTTCTTTCATAATACAATCCTATTATCTTATTATAGTTTAGAACGACTTCATATTCATTTTCTCGTAAATTATCTTTCCAATAGACTCTAAAATTATTCTTAAATTGTAACAAGTCAAGGTTTTTAATAAAACAATTCTGTATCAAATAATATAAAATAATGTAATATAAAAGAATCTGGGAACAATTTGCATTTGTTTAATAGATTTGGCATTGTTGACAAAATTGTGCAACTATATACTTTTCTTATATGTCAGTTGTTGTTAAACAATATATCAATAATATTATAACCGTATGTTTCAATACGATTTGTATGATTGCTAATTTTTGAACAAACTCAAGGAAAATAATAATAATAAGTTGGAAAATAATTTATAAGCGTAAACACGTCATTCTGCTCATAAATTGTTTTATGCGAACTTAATATTATATTAGCATGACTTGTTTTCGTGTGACATGTGACAAAACTAAAACTAATTCATAATACAATTAATATAGTTTTATACAATAAGCTGACTCGGAATAAATCGTGTCATAAATAAATGTACTCAAATAAACTAGAGTATAATAAATAGAATTCTGCATTTAATCATTAGTTGAGTACCTTGCTTTCGTGGATAACCTTATATAATTCTTTAGAGGTATTAAAATATCTTATTATTTCACTCTGTGAGTAAAAGTATCGGCAGCGTTCGCTTCTGTAAATTTTAAACTGAAATCTAAGTCCACTATAGGCTGAAAAATAAATTACGATTTGTGTTAAATTATTAAATGTGAGTTATCAATCGAGTTTATTAAGATTTTCTCATTCTTTGTTGGTGCTTTAGAAAGGTTCAGTAGGGTAATTTTATACTTAAGTATTGGCATGGTCAACGAGTAATTCTTAAAATTCGATTTTGAATACGATTGTATATAAAAAATGATCACGATGGAAATTCTGCAGTAGTTCTTATTTTTATCAGTAACTAATCACTATCAACATCTTTTTAACTTTTAAAAATATTACTTCGAGTATAATTGTAACACTGAAGTGTAAAAGATGGCATGAAATATTTCCGTTTATGTTCATCTTCGTCATTTCCGTATTCTACAATAGAAACAAAATTAACATATCACAAACAAGTATTTAGAACAAAGGACTAAAAGGAAAGTTATGTTTCGAAAGTGTATTAACTAAAAATGGTTAAACCTATTTTTAAAAAAAGACAAACGTATGACATATCAACAATAAACAAAAATAATTAACAGGATTAAAAATAATACAAGGGATGAATATGTTATATTGAAATTATTTTGAAGCCTCACCACATCATTACAGTTCTGATCGAACTGTATCTTAAAAACGTAAAATTATACAAGTCTCCATTATAAGTTGTCACGTCCAAATCACACATGTCCTCTCCGCAGAGTTTTATAATTTATCTAGTGTAGAAGGAATATGTTCTTCTAGCGTCTGTTTCAATATTCCATTCGAACAAAAATCCATTGCCGTTGCATCATATGACTTTACCGGTATTTATTCGTATGGAATAGGATGAATACCATTTTCCTGCTTCAATAATTTAAGGTATGTCATGGCTAAACAGACATGCCGTAGAAGTGGTTCGTGTTTTACTTTCTAATGGGTATTCTTATTGATTTGCGTTGGGTATTGTTGACCTGGTCATGTAGACAGAGAATCTTACTGAAATTTGTGTTATCAGTTTCTTATTTGCCATCATATGACTTTACCGGTATTTATTCGTATGGAATAGGATGAATACCATTTTCCTGCTTCAATAATTTAAGGTATGTCATGGCTAAACAGACACGCCGTAGAAGTGGTTCGTGTTTTACTTTCTAATGGGTATTCTTATTGATTTGCGTTGGGTATTGTTGACCTGGTCATGTAGACAGAGAATCTTACTGAAATTTGTGTTATCAGTTTCTTATTTGCCAAATAATTGATTACCACAATATGGTTAAGAATTATTGCAGGTTTCTTTCTGGATGACAATGATTTCCTAAATTGATCTATATTCCTTTTTTATTCCAATGTTATTAAGGGCAAGAAATGTTCCAGTCATAGATATTGTAAATCCTCAATCTGTGCATATCTTTATCACCGTAATGTATGAATATCTTGGGTCGAAATAAACTGTTATATATTGTTCCTCAAAAAGATAATTTCTGTGGCATCATACTGCGTAAAAATGTTAAAATTATATCAAAATCTAACTCTGGTACATACCGTTTCATTCCGACTTTATATACTGTTGTTATGTCACTTTCTGTTTTACACACTCAAAATATGTTTTGTATAACATACTCAAGTGTTTGTATAACAGAAATCTGATACAATTCAACATGAAATGAAAAAAAAAGACATATATCCTTTTGTAATATATTTTTGGGAAAACGGATGTCTGTCGGGATTGCATAATAAAAGGTACAAATATTGGAAATGTTGCTCACAACGGAAATTTTTTAAACATCACCTTCAATATGAATTCAATAGCACTTATTTTAATATCATGGTTTTATTTCCCACAACTCTAAAAATTTTGTCGAAATTCTACTATTTCTGCTAACACAATAACATAATTTGGGAAAATGGATGTATGCCCATATATTGTATGTGAATATCAAAATGAAGAAAAGAAAATTCAGGAAATAATTGTATATACAGATGGAAGTATATTTGTTTAGCAGAAAACCATATTGGGCTATCTGTTGTATTCAACAAACCCGGATATAGTTCTTGTAAGTCTGCAAAGTTAACAATGAGGTATATTATGAGCGACTTTATGGATGCATGTTAATTTTTACGTTTAGGGCCTACTACAATTAAAAAACTTTTCCTGCTATTAAACGTTTTATTATAAATTTCATATAATGCTGTAGCATCACAATGATTTCAGAACCTAACTTTCAGAGTATTTTATTTCTTTTCATGCTAATAAAAACTTTATATTTTTATATTTAAAAAATGCATGTGTAATAAATAAGTTTCGATATGTTTTATTGTCAAATGAGTTTCTAAAATGCTCTTAACAAATATAACATTTTGTTGAGTTATGAGAATTATGTTAACAAGTAGAAAGGCATGGATGACTAATTCCATCTTTTGAAGATAGAGGTATAAATTCTCTCTGCTGTTAACAAATGCATAAACAAGGATAACTAAATAAAACCTTTGCACGTGGAGTGAGTACTTACAATACTATCATTACTGAAGATGAATATTAGTCTTTTAATTTAAAACCCTGTTAGGCAGTGTATATCTTATGGGCAGTATACGTTATTTTTTTTGGTTACGTAAGAACGTGAATTAATCTAACTTTTCGAATGTTGGCACATATTACTAACACATATATATATGTATACACTTACATATATACATAAACAAATCAGCATGTAAAACATATTAAAATTGTTATAGAAAAAAAATTGAAATCGTTATACGAGAGAGCTTAATAAATCTCACTCTATTATATAGGCATGTGTGTTTTTCTTATAGCAAAGCCACATCGGACTATCTGCTCAGCCCACCGAGGGGAATCGAACTCCTGATTGGAGGGTTGTAAATCCCGAGACATACCGCTGTACTAGCGAGGGGCTGTTATATAGGTCTCAAAAACACATTTAGAATAATTGAAAAGCTTTTAGTCTTCAAAGGTGATTACACATCACGAATGTATTTTTTGTAACTGATCGAAAGATATCTAGTAATATAAATCATGAGTGTTTGATAAGTTTCTCTGAATCATTATTATCTGAAAATTTAAGCGAGATACGAATTAAAGTTTTAGGTCAGTTATCGGTCTATATATAGTTATTTCTGACAATTGAGTCATGCATAACATTAATTTTGAAAAGGAAATCAAACAAGTCTATCTTGTAATAATCGTGTGATACGATTTTATTAACTTTTGTAATGGTAAAGCAATCTAAGGAGTGTTTTGTTTTACCACCTATAGTATGTTTTTCATGCACGTTTTAATATCGTAGTATTTGTGTGATAAGTTTTTAGTAATTTTTTTAATGATTAAGCAAATTAAATTATGTTTTATTTAACCACCTATAGTGTATGATCTATGAACATTTCAATATCTTCAACTACTGGTTCTCCTTACCGGAGAAAAGAACGATTGACCATTTGACCCAGTTTGTATATTATTTAATGTTCCTTCTACATTGTCTGTTATTATTGTTATTTTTATATATCTATATTACCGTACTTAGGATGTACATTTGGTTACAGTTTTTCAGTAAGGCCTATAACTGATGTCACATATAATACATTCATTTTGGTTTTGAGGGCAATTCATAAGTATTCAGTTTGTGAAGGTATGTTGTAAACAAACCGGTTGCTAAAGTTATTTCTTCTTATGCAAGAATATATATTGTAAATAAGCCACTTACTAACGTTCAAAATATTTCTTATGTATTCTTAAATGTATTTTTTGAGTGATAGTAATGACATGTATATCACTAAAAAGTGTCTAATATGCTGTATAAATGATGAACGAGCAACCACAAGGTAAATACAGCAAGAAAAGAGTAACAAAAATTCTAAAATTTGGTCAATGAGGGTTTACCAGTTCTTGGTTACAATGGAAGTAATTAGAGTTAAAAAATAGCAAATTCAACAGTAATTAACCACAAAAATATACACCAGAAAGCAGAAATAAAACATAAAATGGGAAAAACGGTTAAGTGTTAAATTATTCTATTAAATTTGCTTATACCGTTCCTTTATCAGTTTCGTCTTCAGTGTTTGCATCCGATGCGTATGTTGCATTTGATCTTTATTTTTGGGATAACGTACCTCTTTTTGAAGGGTCAGCAGAGCATCACACCATCAATAATTATTTCAACTTTACATAATCTATCTGATGTTCACAAAATCAAATATAAAGAAAGCACATTAACTTTGCATCTCATTGATTGGACATCACATCGCTAATTTGTAAGATTTAAAAGAAATTGTTCGAGATTTTGCTACATGTAAAGGACCGTAAAGTGCAGTTTAAGTGATAATTAAGTATATATATATTTATTATGTGACAGTTGCACTCGAAACTATAAATATATTATTTATAATTTAATTGAACGATGAAAAGCTAAGGTAAATTAGTACATCGTATCTTTAACACGTGTTGTTCAGGTAACTTAGTTTACAAAAAACTCATGGGGATATTTTCATGTGTTACACATGAAACAAAACCTGTAAGTCCAGTTTTGGTTATAAAGATATGCATCGTTGATACTTTCTGCGTATATTTATTTTTCCGAAAACAAAAATGCTTTTAAACGGTACTAAAAGTTTATGGTTTTGATTAAAATTTCGAAAAATAAGTAAAAAAAAAACTTTATTGAACATGTTTGGCAGTTAGCAGTCAGAACACATTCTAAATATTATTATACAACCATGAGTAAATTTATCCCGAAAAAAAAATAAGTTATTGTCATTTGAATGTGCTAGACCTTATCTTTCTTCTGTTTATATTTGACAGACTTTTGTTTCTATAATTTGTGGAGATAATAATAGTCTGTATTCGGCTTATAAACAAGAATCTGCTGTTCCACACCTTGATATTTATTATCTTTGTTCTATTACCTTCAGTTTGAAATCATGAAGTTTTCTTGTAATTTTACGACACAAATTGTATGAACACATAACTATTTAGAAGTGTTTATTACAAGTACATTTATTTGTGGACAATATAAAATTATCACTGGTGAAAGAATAGACATTGAACTGTCACTTGCTTTGCACTCAAAATTGTATTTGAAATGATGTACTTACATAACATACTTTTAGATGAAGGTTCTAGATATCTAACAAGACAGTTTTCGAAAGAGAAAGTTCCAGTAACAAAATTAAAATATTTCTGACAATACGTGCAGATATAAAAAATCCCCAAATAACAAAGTTACACAGAAAGGCCTTCTTAATTAATTTTATAGAACAAATATGAGTCTTAAAGGGAACATTATTTCTTAAGACGAGATATGATTTTTAAAATGGCTTTTCCTGTTTTTGAGAACAAATTGAGATTTTTGAAAGCACTTTCTGTTATTCTTGAACACAAAATGAGATTTTTCAAACGCACTTTCCGTTATTTCTGATAAAAATCTAATTTTGTAAGAAGACACTGTAATATTCATTTCAACGAATAATTCGTGCACAGTCGGATAATAAAGACATCTTTTTGTTAATCCTATAACGAAGTATTTTATTTTTCCCCCTCTCGCAGGCAATGTACTTAAAAAAGGCAAAAAATTGAACTATTGGATTGTGTCTCCTTTCGGGAAAAAGGGATAAGTAAGAGGGGCCATGATGCTCTGCCACAAATGTTGCTGTCAAGAGCTGCAAAGAAATCAGTTGCAACTTTGACATGTCCAATACGTATTTGAAAGAACTAGCCGCATATTATATGACGTAAGACAAAATAGAGAGCAACATTAATGGTTGATACGTCTTACTGTGCTTTTAAACCTGACATCAGAGCCTATATGAATTGTGTACCGGAATAATAACAGAATAATTGTATATCAAGTAATCGAAAATGAGAGGAATCTGTGTGACTTATGAAGAAAAATATTTAGAACGCTAGGAATGTTCAAAGTATTATGGAATTTGATTGGCTGGAAATGTTTAACGTGCATTTGAGGTTATTAAATGAGGTTCGGCAAAAGAGCCGACTTGGATTTGCTATACCTTGAATTTGCTAAATAAGTATTTTATTTGAATTTCATTTAGTTTTCTTTATATATAAGTATTTACGAAGGAATATATTTTGCTCAAGCATTAGTGATTCTGTTTTTATAGGTTTAGTACTATGTTTACAAAATTTTAAAGTTGTCCTTATTATATAATTAACTGAAAAAGTTCAACAAACAATATAAAATAACGTATAAATCATAACCTGAAAACTGACTACACAAATAGGAAGTGTTATCATACGAGTAAAAAATATTCTATAGACCAACTCTTGGTCTACTCTTTTACCAACGAATAGTAGGATTGACCGTCACATTATAACTTCCCTACGGCTGGAAAGGCGAGCATGTTTCGTGCGACGGGAATTTGAACCCGCGACCCTCAGGTTACGAGTCCAACGCCTTAACTCACCTGGCCATGCCGGGCCTACATGCTCGGTGACAGGAATTCAAATAAAAGACCCTCAGATTGCGAGTTGAGTTTCATAGCCACTAGGTCATGCCAAGCCCTATATCTATGTAATTTTTTATTTTTCTTTATTTTTGACGAATTAAAGTTATTAGACTCGAAACTTCACTGATTAATTTAAAAAAAAATTGTAAAAATTTATTTATAGCTTTATTATAACATTAATTATTTGACTCTGATCCTTTTAGATGCTAATGTAGGAAGTGAAGATTAAATAGTGTAGAAAGAGCAGTAGGAATGGGTTTAGTTTGGTTTTACTATGTACAGATGTTATTTTATGTAAAAAAAAAAGAGATACTTGTGGATTTGTAAATTTTGATGATATTTGTGCTCTGTTTAAAATTGGTCTTGATTTGTACCAACCTTCTTCGTTAATTCTTTAAAAGATATAGTAGAATCAGTGTTCCGTAAATGATCAAGCAGAGGTTTTGATAGGCATTATTATCTTCTTCCAAAACCTTTGCTATGGAAGTACTTTCGAACAAATCAGAATAGATGTGCATTGAACGACAAATGAAAACATTAAGGCATTGAACATAACTGTTACACATGATACTTATATAAACAAGAAATTTGGTTAAAAACACGAGCATTAGTTTCGTAATAAATAACTTATAATGCTTAATGTTTTTGTGTTTTTTACAGATTCAGCGACAGGAAGATGTTACAAAAGAGGAATGTGATTTAACGATTCTACGTACAAAAATGTATCCAGTTTCATGTGCGATATATAAAAATGTAAAGTGATATTTTTAATACACATACATATTTATATATACAAACATATATCTAATACATTCTTACAAAATATTTTCTTATGAAAAAGAAGCCAGTAGCATATAATGCTTCTGCTCATATCTGATGTTGAATACTCGTATATCACAACCTGCTAAAGAATGAAACAAATGTGAGTATTATCCCATATGAAAATATCCTAGTTAAGTCGTCGGTCATTTCTTACGGGGTTCTGTGCAAAGAGATTATTGAAATGAATGCCGATAAATCGTCTTTCTTGTACATTAAATAGGTTGAGAAAAGTAAGTAGGGGTGAATATCACGTTTGAGACGCAATATTCTTACGAATGATACGCTTAAAATGGAAACTATGCTGCAGGGTTATTAGCAAGATGCACATTAGTCAGATAGCTTACGGCTGGATGTGGGGACATGGATTGTATCAACGTACTGAGACTTTTAATTTGTTTTAGTATAACGTGCTGAACCTTCGTAATGCTTCATGTGTTTATACCAATTAACTCATTTTTGTCTTACTTCAAGAAACTATTATATATGAATAATGTTGAATGCTTTACCTCGAGTTGCTTAGGGTCACCAAAGGGTGGTACTGATTACCATACTCCTAATACCATGGTAGATATCCATTAATAATGTTGGCTGTCTTATCCCGCGTTCTTTTAGTGTTAACCAAGTGTATGATCAGCTGCCTTATCCCGAATACTCTAAGAGCTACTCAGTTGAAATGTTGGTCATCTGCTTTAACCCAATTATTCTGAGAAGACTGAGAATTAGAGGATTACTCTAAGTATTCTGTGAATTACTAGTAAATAGTTTGACTGCTTATTTTATCTTGAGTTTCTTGAGAGTTACTTATGTTTAATGTCTTATTTCGGTTATCCTTAGAGTTACTCATACACGGTGTTGGTTTCTTTAGATTAGTAACCTCAGAATTACTGATGTGTAAAGTTGTCTGCCTTACCTTGAGTACCCACAGCGTTGTTTACGTGCCATGTCCTATACCTTTCCCCGAGTACCATCAGTTTCACCAATCTGCAATATCAACTGTCATATTTCGAGTATCGTCGGACTTATCCATGAATAATTTTGTTTGTCTTACTTCGAAAGTCTTGAAGTAATGAGTAATGTCGATTGCCTTACTCCAAATGTCTTCGGAGTAACCCATGACTTTCCTTCCCCGAGGACCTTCCAGTGGCACAGCGGTATGTCTGCAGACTTACATACAACGCTAGAATCTGGGTTTCAAAACAAATAGCCCATTGTACTTCAATATAAAGAAACAAACAAATCTTCCCCTCAAACCCTCAGTGTTAGCTATGGGTAATATCAAGTGCCTCTCTCCATTTGCCCTCAGTGTTACAGACGACTAAGGTTTTCTCTTTTACTCCGAGCACCTTCAGTGTTAGTAACGTTACCTCGATGGACCTTCAGAGTTATCCAGAAGTAGTGTCTGTTGCTTTACCTAAAAGATCCTCAGAAGTACCTATAAGAAATGTCAGTTACCTTTACCCAGAATACCATCAGAGTAATTCTTATTGAATGACATCTACTTTATTCCCGGTTACCCTGATAAAAAAACAAACAAACTGAATTTCTTGAATACAGTTTGATGTGTTTGATTTTAAAAAGAAGTACTATTTTTTATTTGATAATAACATGATACAGCATGTACATGTTTGTTATTAACCTGAAATTTCATTACTATCAAAGGATGCAAAGTTTTTAAAGCACTGAACAGTGTTGAAGAAACGTTTATTAGAATCATTTTATTAGATCGATATTTTTATTCATCACATCTGTGTCCTTTATTTTACTTGCCTTTTGTATATTTTCCTGCACATATACTTTTCCTCTCAACGGCCAATGATAGCTTGATTTACCCTATAAAGACTTGATAAAGAAATTGATTTTTAATTGTAGTTAAGCACAAAGCTACACAATGGGCTATCTGTGTTTTGTTTACCACGGATTTGGAGGAGGAGGAAAAAGATATAATTGACGTTTCTAAATTTTCAGCGAAAAAGTTAACGCTATTTGGAGAGTTTGTTTTAACTCCAATTGTAAAATAAAAGTGCAAGCACAGCACACATTTGTTGTTTAAAGTGAGAGAAAGTAAGTTAGATAAAGAAAAAATAGCGAAGTATCTACTAGATGTTTTTGTTAATATTGATTAATTAAAATTTAATAGATAATATTTACAATAAAATATCAGTATTCCTGTGCAACGTGCATCTGATATTTGAATTAGATTTAGATATTTAATGTTTTGTTCTTTAGTATATAAAAATTGAACTAGAACAAATATACTACAGCTATTCGAAAGAATTAAAATTAGGCTAAAGATAGAACGAGCGACAGAACTATTTCAGCATGAACTTATGTAAGAACAGGAAACATGAATTAAAAACTAATTTAATATAATTAATTTATAGTTGTTCGGGTTATCAAAAGGAAATTTCATGTACAGCTTATGTTAAATATATTGTACATTTGATAAATTTATTGAACTATATACGTTTATTTATGGTGATAAGGAAGAGGGGTGGAGGAGAGTCATGAAAACTTAGTTGTGTATGAGAATAATCACACCACATTTACATGCTAAGCACTTGTGCAAAGGTTTTAAAAGAACAATACATAAAATTAGATCTAGCTACTAATGTGAATATTCTAACGGATTTACTATTACGTATTTATTTTACTACTTATATTTGTTTCAGTTTAATTACTTAGTAAGAGATTTGTGTTTTGCGAAAGTACCGCTTGTTCTCTAAATTTGAAGAATATTTCGAGCGTAAGAATCAACAATGTGTATATCTATGTAAATACCAGTATTGTTGGGTGAACTGAACTTTCGAAGATTTGCCTAAAGATTATAAATCGATGCGCTAAAAGACATACAGTTTCATAATATTGGTGGGCTTGCTATAAACCTAGGAAGCTATAATTGTATTAAACGCTTATTAATATGAAAATTACAGATAATTGACCAGGAACGTTTAGAGATTTCGAACATTACAAAGCCAGGTGGTTAAGGTACTCGACTCGTAACCTGATGATCGCGGGTTCGAATCCTCGTTACAACCAAACATTCTCGTCCTTTCAGCTGTGGGGGCGTTATAATGTTACGGTGAATCTCACTATTTGTTGGTAACAGACTAGTCCAAAAGTTGGCGGTGAGTGGCGATGACGAACTCCCTTCCATCTAGTCTTACACTGCTAAATTAGGGACGGCTGATTACGACCCTCAGATTACGAATCGTACGCCTTAACCCACCTAGCCATGCCGTGCCTGCAAGATGTGTGAAACCGTTAATAGATTAATGAGGGACTGGTTACACTGCTAAATTAGGGACGGCAGATAGCGTTTGAGTAGCTTTGCGCGAAACTCAAAACAAACCAAACCGAGCATTACCAACCATTCAACTTCAGACATTAGTATTTCTATGAAGATATTGTATAAATTCACGTGTGAGAAATTTATATGAGACCAGATAAAAAGACAGCCATGTAGCATTTCCGCCAAATAATATGTACCTGTGTATCACCGTAGAATTACTTCGCTTTCCGTGAACGGTCGATAAAAGATTCAGTTACAGACCGGACTGAAGACTCAGTACAGTTTGTAAATTTATAAAACTAGTATATATGAACCATTATTTAAAATAACCATTTGTAGTAACTGTTATTATAAATTGAATTGTTGTTTATATATTGAAATATATTTGTGTTTAAATCTTGGTGGCAAATATCATACATTTGATACATACTGACATTCAGTTAACAACTAAATTGAATTTCCGGCTCTTTAAAATGTAATAAGTAAAGTACGTAACATAATAAATCGGAGACTTGTCCGAGAAAAAATATAATAAGTAACAAATATATATATATATATATATATATATATATATGCCTTACTTGGTCTAATCTTTTGTTATTCTATTAAATTTAAACTATCAGTTCGGTCAAGTGCTTAGGTTTCTTCTTTGTGTTTCAAGGACTATAGTGCTGGATGATAACACAACTTATTAGCTCTATAATCATTTTTGTTCGAAATTCTAAAACTAGAATCACCTTCGAAATATTTTTATATTTATCCACACAAAATAGTTGAGCTAAAAAGAACAAGTAAAACAGAACAAATTAAAACAGCTAGTTATTATTTACAATAAATTATATTATTAATGTGGTTTAAGGCTGAATTTATTCAACTTAAATCCTAATTCACCACATCATTTTATTTTACACTGTAATTCGCTAACGATTCACAGGAAAATTAAAAGTAAGACTTTTACAGCGCATGAGTATAATGCTGCAAAGTGAGCAGTAACAAATTGCTTTATTTTTTTCTGTATTTATACGATATCACTTAATCTCTGAGCTACAGCAAAACTGTGTTTTTTGTTTCGGATTAAAGAGTTTTTTATGTATTTCACGTCTTTTTATGTGTTACATCAACCTTAAATAATTCAACTGTTATCATTGTTGTTTTATTAATTCACTAAAGATAATACACGGAAGTAATATTCAGATCAGTATTTTATATATTTTCAAATATACCATAAGGGATAGGAAAGTGTGTTTGTTTGAAGGTTCATAACTTGTTAGAAAAAAACCGAAAGCTGTAGTGATACCGGATGACACTATCGTTCTAAGCTGAGGTAAGTGAAACAGTTTTTCAAATGAGAATTATCAAATGAAGGAATATTTTTTACTTTTATTAATTAACACTCCTTCCCATTCATTGCGAGTTGACGAACTTTCAAGAATGCAGATTTATTTTAATCACTTCGTGAGGTTATTGAGAAACAGCTGTTTACATTATCTATAAGCTGATATTGACACAACTTCCGTAAATGGAACTTTGATATAAACAAGAAGAGGAAAGATGCAGGTAAACAGGCTGCCGATTTACTGTTTTTGACCCTGGCCAATTATTGAAATATTTTTGTCTTTCGTTTCGAGAATTACGATGAGTTTGCAAGTATCATCCACTTTCAAATGCCAGATCTAATTGAAGGTTAAATGTGTACACTATTTGGTAATTCGTAAGAACACTACAAAAATATGTTTAAATACCCAGGTTTTGGGGCTAAGACTAGAAATACGAAGTAATTAGACCTGCTATAAATTATCCATTTGACCCAACTATACTTGAATACATGGTGAGTGTATCCAACGTTACCGGCTCAAACCCTAAGTCACAATTGCTACTTCTTTCAGAGTCGAATAACAGTTAGGATCCGGATCTTTAATGTTCAATATTATGTCTGAGCATACTGCAATCAATGTATTACTCGATAACTTACGGGCAGTGTTAAGTAACTTTATGGATACTGTAGAAAGTTTAATCGAAGAACAGTTACTTCCTCAAGTTGTAGAATGTAATACTTTTCATAGTAATATGTTTCACGTTACCTTCGGTAATCTCGATGTAACCACGTGTCTAGTATATTCTATTAAAGTTTTGTTTACGTTCTTCATCCCTGTCTCAGAGTTAATTATTTATTCTAAGCGTTAGCTTCCTCGTGTTAATGCATTGTGTGCTCCACTCTCGAGTCTATATTTAGATTTAATATGATGGTTTTGAATTCTGCGCAAAGCTACATGTAAGCTATGATTTAGAGGAAAGGCAGCTGGTCATCACCACCTATCACCAACTCTTGGGCTACTGTTTTACCAAGGAAAAGTGGGATTGACCGTAACATAATAATGCTTCTACGGTTGAAAGAGCAAGCATATTTGGTGTGACGAGAATTTGAACCCGCGTCCCTCAGATTACGAGTCGAGCGCCCTAGCCACCTAGCCATGCCGAAACTGGATTTAATATAAATGTTTTTTTTTATAACAGAAGTTAAAGTCGATCACCAAACTACTTATTTATCCGGCTTCCTGTTGCAATAGTTTACTCTGAGAAACTAAAAACGTATGTCCGTACATCCTTTATTATAAACTGACACGGACTATTTTTGTCAGAACAATGAAAAATAATATTATACATACACCCACCAAATCTTATCAAAATCCATCATTTTTGACAAAGTTACAGAGAAAAAATAGGCTGTAAAATCGGTCACCATGTGAACACATGCGATGTTTTTTTTATTTTTGTGATTTTAAACTTTGGTCCTGATCTTCCAAACACTAATTTATTCTAGTTGAATTATAATCCACATGTATCTTAACTTTCGTCCATATATATTCATTAAGTTGTTTTCAAGAAACGATGGCTGAGGCTATAAGAAACAAATACCTCTATCTTACGATAAAAAGAGAGTGTAATCCATGAATACTTCGTCCACTATTGGCAGGAATGAAATGTCACATACCACTACAGTAACTTAATCCATGAATACTTCGTCCACTATTGGCAGGAATGAAATGTCACATACCACTACAGTGACTTAATCCATGAATACTTCGTCCACTATTGGCAGGAATGAAATGTCACATACCACTACAGTGACTTAATCCATGAATACTTCGTCCACTATTGGTAGGAATGAAATGTCACATACCACTACAGTCACTTAATCCATGAATACTTCGTCCACTATTGGTAGGAATGAAATGTCACATACCACTACAGTGACTTAATCCATGAATACTTCGTCCACTATTGGCAGGAATGAAATGTCACATACCACTACAGTGACTATTTTATCAAGGCTAACCTAAATAAGCCTAGTTTTGGGCGAAAGGACTCATCGGCACTGGATATATCAAATACAGTGAGATGATATAGAACATAATTTTTAATATTTGTTCTAATTAGGTTATTTTATATAAATTTAAATAATAGCTATGCGATTGATTTTCTAACGAAGATTGCACGTAATTTCCTAAACAACAAATTTCAAACACTAACCAATGTACACATCGTCCCAAAATTTCACATCATTATCTCCCTTCTTTTTATAAGCTCGCAATCTCAACTAATTAATAAACAACTCTCTTCTCTAATACAAACCTTCTACTCTCAAATTCAACTTACAATAATATATATAAACTTAATCTTTGCTTTAAACATCTATTTTAGTACAAAGACCAATTACTTAAACTTTTTCGTTCATGGGTTGTGTGAACCGTTTGTCAAGTCACGTAAATTGACAAAACGAAACGCCACTTAAAAACTAGTCTGTGAACATTTAGAAACATCTAACATGACCAACCTTCCACTACATAGCCTCAGCTACTTATTCATTCGTATATATTATGAAGTAAGAAAATCATAATATCTCATTTAACGATTTTACTATAATCACCATAGAATCTTCAGATTTGAAGTATGTATTCAAGAAAGTATTCACATAAAAAAGATCACCTGACCCTTAATGATTCACAGAGCTTTCTAAACAGAAAATTGGTCTTTAGACCTAGAATTTTCAAATGTAATTCAGCCACAACAATGTAATATGTATCAAAACATTGTTTTGTCTTGTGTGCTTTCTTATAACATAATTACATCGGTCTATCTGCTGTTTTCGCTGATGAGAATCGAATCACTGATTTTAGAATTGTAAATTCGAAGAATTACTGTTGTCCCGTTGTGGACTTATAGCTCAGTTTCGATAATAATTGATTCTCACACGAACGTTCATAGTGTTTAAACATTTTTTGCCCCCATTGTTTTCGCGGTCTCTGGTTTAATGACTCTAAATAATACGAATGGCACATTGTGTTGCTTGTACTTTGTTACAAGCAAAACAGCAAACGTTTGCTTTTGTTTTTCAACTTGTTTTAAAACTATGTTTTGGAAGTCACATTTACTGAAACGTTTATCTCATGGACAAACTCTAATGTGGTAAATACATTAATTTTATGTGCAACCAACTTGACTGGGCTTTTCCGATATGTATATAGATCTCAATTTTTATTCGTAAATACTGTAAATAATGTTAGTTTATATATTCAAACACAACAATTAAACTTTATTATCTCTCTGTAACGTTCACCCTATTTATTACAACACATAACACAACTTTATGCTTTTCAAATATTAGACAACATAGCACAGACATTTGGTTAAACGAATATAGTAATGTAATTAAAAATGAGTGCCTAGTTTAATTACACTGAAATAAAGTGATTATGGTTCATTGCTACTCCTATTGTAAACCAAAGTTTTTAGTTATTAATATAATTTTCTTGAAAGCATTAGAACTACATAATTAAAGGTCGCTATCAAATAAACATTTTTTCATTAAAAAAATAATTATTATCTAATATAAGTTCCATTATTCTTAACAATACGAGAAAGTCAAACTATATTTTCAACTGTTAATCGTTTATATAACACTAAACCATAATAGAATAATTTAAATGTTTTATAACGTCAAAACAAGCAAAAGGGTTTGTTTTAATTTAAAACTTAAAACAATGAGATTTCTTATGCTAAACCATTTATATCAATATTTTTAAAAGGTAAAATAAACAAAATGTAAACTAAAAAAAACACCATAGTTGGAGCCTTGCATTTATTTTATAATTGAAGAACACAAGCAAAGTTTTCTTTAGTTATTCTGATTTTTATTCGATTTTATGTACTATTGTTGCATTATTTTTGTCACCTACAAATATATTATAATAACTGTTTAGCAATTGTCTTAATATTCGCTCAGTCATTGCCTCTGTCGATGGTGAGTTAAGTTTATCAACTATTTTTCAGCTTCATTTTAACATGTAGCACAAAGCTTATGGATTACTACGGTGACGAATGTTTCTAATTTATCAATAAACGCACATTCATTTATTTATTACTTTAAAAGCATAGTAACTTTTGTTTACTCTTGTTTAAAATGAAACAACAACTTATTTTTATAACAAAGTTACTATGACTATCTGCTGATACCCATATGGGAAGTAGTCAATAAACAACAATCACCATCCAAGATAAATGATCTTCTCTAATCTTATAACACACTACATGGATTCGAAAGCTGAAAATTCAGAGCTTTTCCAGGGGTGCCAGCCTACGATATTATCAATGAGTATCAAATTTTCTCAAAATTAGAAGGGGCTTACAATCTGAGAAGAAGGTGTAGCTTCGATTTCTACTAATTTAAATTTGTTGTTAGTTTAACAACCTCCAGTCTCTTGGTTTCTAATTTCCGTTCATTTCTGAAGCTCGTCAAGCAGAGAACAGCATGTTTGGACAAAATATAATGTATAATATCAGCAATTACGCACAGGAGGAATTACCGTAGCTGCTTAAGAGTAGCTGGTTTTCAGCCTCTCCTCAAATTGTTAAGCTTGTTCCAATTTAATATAATAGTAACCAGCATACTTAAGTATTACTAGAATACAAGTTATTGGTGAAATAAAGAACAAATGGGGCGTATTTCTAGACACAATAGTATCTTATAGTAAAACAATACCTATATTAAAACATTGTTCCACAAAAAAGTAAAATAATAAGAAATCATTTTACTCCCTAACAAACTCTATGACCAACTACTCTACTCTTAAGGATATATTAAAATTTCAACGGTGAATTTATACGTGTATTTTTCATTCATGAAACCAAAGTTTAGTACGATTTTTGCACTAATTTCGTAGAACATTGTGCCATAACGCTGAAGTGAGAGTCTATTCAAATACTTTGGATCATTTTAACTTGAGTGTGATATCTGTAGAAGACTTCCACTGATTTGTAACGTTTATAGTGGTCTATAGAAAGATTTAAAATATATAAATGTTGTTCCTAGTTTACCTGTCCCAGGTTTTACGATATATATATATATATATATATATATATATATTAATCCGAGCTCTATGTATGCTTTTTACTTAATGTCTACCTAACTGCTGTTGTTTATATTCTCTGTTCCTGTTTGCAAATTCTAATTAGGACGCTATTTATAACAGCAAACTACTTAAAAACATCTGAATAAGCTGGCGAAATATAACGTTTGCAATCATTTTATTTATTTTACGCTACACCAGAGTTAAGGTAAGGGCTTTGTAATACTATGTTATTTATTTTGTTGTTGTTCTGAATTAAGCAAAAAGCTACACAATGGGCTATCTGTGCTCTGCCAACCACGGGTTTCGAAACATGGATTTTAGCGTTGTAAGTTCGCAGACATACTGCTGAGCCACTGATTTTATTTAACACATTATAATCTTAAGTAATTATTATTTTGTTGGATTAATAAAATTAAGAACTCATGAATAGGTCTTTTAGAAAGTAACAAGTTTTCAAGGAATATTTTTTTCTATTATTGACTGCTGGTTCTATAACAATAAGATGTACTGTTTGTTTTTCCACGCCTTTCATAAGCGTACAATTTTGAATTTCTAGCTTAAAAGCTAACTATCGACAAATAACTAGATTCAGTCTAGTTTGGTTTGCTTTGAATTTCGCGCAAAGCTACTCAAGGGCTATCTGCGTTAGCCGTCTCTAATTTAGGAGTGTAAGACTAAAAGAAAGGCAGCTATTCATCACCACCCACCGCCAACTCTTGGACTACTCTTTTACCAACGAATAGTGGGATTGACCATCATATTATAACGCCCCAATGGCTGAAAGGGCGAGCATGTTTAGTGTGACGGGATTTAGCCTAGAGCTTTAGCTTATAGTCTGGTGGCCAAACCATGATTTGTGGCTGAATCTAAATCTGGATTTAACGTAAATACAATGTTTCTGACTGATTTTATACAGTTCAAGGGTGTCAAATTCAAATCTGTCGAGAGTAAATTTATTACCCTTGGGGAAAGTGAGAGAGTCAAAATGGCGTCCAAGATGGATGCCATAGGAATTACTTTTTTGGGTCTAAACCTAGATTTATAGAGTGGAAAAATTCAATAAAATAACTATTTTAACTGTATTTTAATGTGCAACATAATTTTGAAGATGACGTTCAAAATGGCCGCCACCAGAACAGAAACAACAGAACATCTTGTGTGGTAAATAGTAAACCTTAATCGTGTAGTTATTTCAAGATATATTTTAGTCATATAATAAACTGATAAGGAAGTATCCATAAAAAAGAGGATGTTTTATTGTTTTTCTAACACTTACCTTATGATTAGGCTCATCATTAGTGAATAATTATATGCGATGCTGTTTCCATCTGTTCATTAAATTGTACACGAACATATTGTTTGAGAAAAAAATGTCTCGATTGTCGAAATTAAACTCGGTTCCCTAACCAAGCTATCGTGGCCCGAACCCCCGAAATAACCCTACTGATGACCCGAACGACCATTTGACCAATTTCGGCTCACGCCAAGCTTGCTCAAAACATTTTACTCGCAGCTGTAGCTCAGTCCACACCCGCTAAAATCTGCTGTGAACGTTCTCCTTTTTCTTTTTGTTTTTTGTTGTTTTTCTAAATATTCTGATTAAATAAGCCACCATTGGGTCAAGGAAGGATAATGAAAGCAACAAACCAAAAAGAAAAGTTGTTAAAGCCACAATAGAGGTGAAAAAAGATCTCATAGCGAAGTGTGAGAGTGATATTTGCGTATCTGATCTTGCTACTTGTTTGTTTTGTTTGTTTTGGAATTTCGCACATAGCTACTCGAGGGCTATCTGTGCTAGCCGTCTCTAATTTAGCAGTGTAAGACTAGAGGGAAAGCAGCTAGTCATCACCACCCACCGCCAACTCTTGGGCTACTCTTTTACCAACGAATAGTGGGATTGACCGTCACATTGTAACACCCCCACAGCTGGGAGGGTGAGCATGTTTGGCGCGACCGGGTTGCGAACCCGCGACTCTCAGATTACGAGTCGCACGCCTTAACACGCTTGGCCATGCCGGGACCTTGCTACACAGTTTGGTATGGCGAAGTTTACAGTCTGCATCATACTGAAAAATAAAGAGGTCATCAAAGGAGCTAATGTTGCAAAAGAAGTGACAGTGTTTACAAAACAAAGATCACTAACAATGGAGGAGGTAGAAAAACTGTTGTTTATTTGGGTAAACGAAAAACAGTTAGCTGGTGATAGCATTTCTAAGACCATCATTTGTGAGAAAGCAAAGCAATTGCATACTGACCTCCTGAAAAACACCTTTAAAAATGCCTTTAAGGCTAGTAGGAAGTTGTTTGAAAAATTTAGGAAGAGAAGTGACTTACATAGTGTGGTGAGACATGGAGAGGGTGCCAGGCAGAAACAAACCTCATTAGACAAGTTTTTAGTGAGAAATAGGTCCAGTGAGTCTCAAGCAGGTTTTAGCGGTGCAAAGAGACAGAACTCCAGAAGGAGAGTTACCTGACGTTTTTATGGAAGATGAC
Organism: Tachypleus tridentatus; assembly: GCF_004210375.1. Lineage (NCBI taxonomy): Eukaryota > Metazoa > Arthropoda > Merostomata > Xiphosura > Limulidae > Tachypleus > Tachypleus tridentatus. The sequence continues at coordinate 55,897,852 of NC_134828.1, forward strand.
TCCCCTTCCAAATAATAATAACCCTCCTACTCTCCACGTTCCTCACCACCTTTCACTTACGCTATCAGCTCTCCTCAGCACAGGTAAAGTGCAGTTAAATATTCATTTATTGTTTTTTATTGTGTTCATAGTTTTTTGGTTTACTTTATGCATGCAAGTATTATTATACAGGCATAAATAAGCAATATTTTTACTTAAAATGCTTCATAATGCGTAATTTTTGGACGTCTGTAACGGATTAATTTAATTTACAGTATTTATTATGGGAAAAATTGATTAGGTTTTCGAACAGCCTTCTGGAACGGATTACGTTCGAGAACCGAGGTACCATTGTATATATATATTGTTTGTTCTAATCAACGTTAGTGGTAGTTGTATATATATAGAGGTGATGGTTTGCATGAACACATAGAGCCTAGCTTGTATAACATCAAACTAACCCTGCATATTTTCATTAAAATTGTATCAACCTATTTTTTTTGAGACTCATATCAAAAGTAGTTTCCAAACAAGATATAATCACATCAGAAGTACATGTTCTTCAATATAATGTGAATATCTTTTGTTTTTAGAAAATATTGTCTTTTTTGTGACACACGGTGTTGAAACTCATGTCATCCAAAATGTTAGCAATGTGTTGTTAATGCAGAACAAAATATAGAAGATCTGAGAAAATCTTCAAACAGGCCAGTTATCCTTGATGTTCGTAACCAGTGTAATTATAACTTGGCTCAGCAAGTTCAAGTTGCATTAAGTGACTTGTATGCAACTGATACAAAATATTATTAATACTGCATAGCATCTTTCATGGCACCATAGAACATCCAAACAGCCAAAAGGATGGAGGGAAAACAATTGAAACGACAGTAAAATGAAGAATTTGTACTTTTGTTTTAACAAAATGGGATTCTGTGCAATTACACGCATTTCAATAATCTTATCAAGGCGATGATCTGTGACGAAAATAGTTAATGTAGGCTCTTTCAGAACAGCTTGGTAAAGATTTGCTTTTCTGTGAGGTATAGGAGTGTTAAATAATATTGTTTTTGTAGTGGGACAGCAAGCTTTCTCAGATCGGTCCCTGTTAATGAAGATGAGGAAGAAGTAACTGTGATGAAGATGACCAAAATTGTAAGCAAAACCCAGTTACTTAAAAGTGACATATATTTCTAAAAGACAAAAATATGTGCAGATGATGTTATTACAGACGTTAGTTCAATTTTGTTATACTTGCTATCATGGATATTATCAATGTCTGACAACAGCATACATGCTGGTGTAGTTGGAAATATTGTTACAAGCGTTGTAACAAAGATACTCTTTAAATTGCACTGACAGTTGTTTTCAGAGACAAAATAATGCTTGAACAAATGCATGAATTCAGAATTTGCTGTTCCTTTGATGAAATACAGCAGTTTAAAGCATTGGCTGTACATGCTGCCACAAAAAATTATGAACTGAATCATGTCTTTAACATACTGATGCTGGATTGGTGCAGGCCAATGTATAGATTATTGCACTTATACTCATTGTCTTTCGAACTAACTATCATTGCGACATAACAAAACTGAAACATTATGCAAAATATGTGAATGTTAGTTATCATTCACATTTTCGTAAAACTGAACATATCTTTACGCCTAAGTATACACTCAGCTAGTATGTGAGACTGAAAAAAATTGTTTTTTGCATAGTTACAACACTTTAGTCTTAACCTACGTAAATATGTGTAAACATGCACACTATTAATACATATATAATAACATAAAACTGTATGCAACTTTGTATAATCTTGGTCATCTAACTTCCACATTATTTTTGTATGTGTAAGTGTATGTAAGGTTACACAGGTGACTAAGCGAAAGATTTGGGGATAAATAACATTAAAATTGGGGTTTTGCTAGAGGGGTTGTGCACTATACAAAAAGCTCATTGTACTTGTTTGCTTAAAACCAACCAAATAGATAATATCTACAGGGATGGATAAAAAGTGGCACCCCTTAAAATGTTGTTAATTTGTTATATTTTTTAGCAAATAACAGAAAAATATATAAAACTACACTTTTTTAGAAAGCAGTTGACGAGATATTTTCAAATATGATTTCAAATCCTAATTTTAACACAATATTTCATAAATACATGATTTTAGTTATATGTTGTACACCTTAGATCTTATTTCAGTTAAGCTACAAAATCGTTATTTTACACTTTACTCCATAAAATCCTTGATAAGGCCTAATTAATAAAGTGTATCCACGTTTCAAGACATTCTGATGATAAATGAGGCAATACTAGTTCATTAAGGAGTGTTTTGAAAAAGGAAAAAAACAATAAAAAAACAGAATGGCTCTCCGTAAATGTGAATATATTTAAAAAAATAACATCGCTCATATCAGTATGTTTAATAAATATCTAATAATACTGTAGTTAAAATTATAATTTTAAAGTTCTACATGATCCTTCGAAAAGACTATTAAAAATTTTAGAAGAAATAATTGCTGATATAAGATATTTTGCGTATACTAACTGCTCAATTTATGACTAGACATACGATTAGTAGAATAAATATATTTCAAAAGGAAATAATTAATTAAACTACTCTTATCTTTGGTATAATTTAAACCAGATCAATGTCACACTTCATTTATGAGATATTGAGTTTATTTTGGATAAAATTAGAAATATATTTTCATTACAAAATAAAATTTAAATACTTAGAATATTTGAAAGAATAGTCGTAATTTAAAATGAAAATATTTACTATGAACCGATTAATAATACTTTTATTTTAAACAAAATGAATAGTAGTTACATAGCAAAATAAAAAAATATCAGTTCATCATAATTTATCCCTTGACCTGTATTGCAGAGACATTGTTTTGGACACCAAAGGAGTTATTATCTTAATCTGTCTTTTACAGCACTTAGTTGTTCTTATTTATTTAGACCAGGATCTTTTGTTTACATTATCTCCATTTCTTGTTCTTGGCAAACCTCTTTTTTGTTCAATTGTTCCATGTGAGGTTGCGTTGGCCAAATCATTGGAACGTATCTCAGGAACAAACAACTAGTTTTCTTCATGATAGTAAAAAAGAAGCTCATGGTCTCTAAGATCAGTTGTTATTTCTTGGCAGACAGACTCATTGGTAAGTGTAAGGGATGCCTAGGAACCTTATGCAGTATTTCATCTCAAAGAACTACAGTCATTTCTCGGTTTTAGTTGTAAAAATCCATGACTCACATCCACAGAAGACTGTTGAGTAGGATTATAGTCTAAAAGGTTTTTCCTTTGACTGAAATAAGATGTTTTTATTCCAGATAATTTCCAGTTTTGTAGGAGCTATACTGGCTGTGGCAATACTCCATTTATTCTTCTTAATGGATCTAGCATTCTGTGTAATAGTTTTTACTATTTAATGAAAAAGTCAACGTTGCCCAATTCTCTACCTGCAATCCTGGTCTCATTTTGTTATCGTATGTATTATCGTAACTATCACTTCATTCTTCCCTTACTTATTACCGTATCAAGTGGTCTTACTGGGTTTCATGCTAGTTCTTCAACTATATCTGATCTCGAGTCATCAGTAAAGTGAAGGTTACAGTCACTTCATTTTTCCATGGAAATTATTTCTTTGAAGTTAATCCAAAAAAGATATTAAACATAGGTCGAAACAATAGACATCCCTGCCTAAAAATAATATTGAATTACATAAAATTGTGTGTTACGTAGTTTTTAATGTTTTAATTTATTGCATTATTAGACATAGTGGCTATTTACCATTGTAATGATCATATAATAATAATAATAATAATTAATATACAAATATTGTATTTAAGATGCATAGCAAAGATTCAATTTCATCACGTATTTTAATAACTTTTATTTTCTTTAAACTATTAAACAGCACAAATAAAATGTTTTTTTTTTTTTTATACGAACATAAAATGTTCGTATAGGATTTATACGAACATCAAGATAAGAACCATGATTTATTAGTTTTATACTCTTGTAAACATTCTGAATATTATGGGTAACTTGTTCACTTGGATATCTATTTTAAGTAAAATATTTCTATGTTGAAATTATGATATACTCCATAGTATGCTATTATTATTTCCTAAATAAATACTTTTTCTAATTATTAATTTTTTCAGGAATATTGTACATAATGCTTTTTTGTTTTTTGTAAATAAGACATTACTGTAAGGTGGAGTCACTACTCTATTAGTTTTGTGATATTTGATTTTTCAAATGCGGTCACTAAAGATGATTTTATTTCTTGTTACGTTACTTTTGATACAACAGTTTAATTATTTAAGACATATGTATGAATCACAAAGATATTCTCAAACATTTCCACTGTTGCTTGCTCAATAATTTTGCAAACAAATTCATTACAGGATACATTCTACTTAACATTAGGAAATCAAATGATAATGCTTGAATTAATTTGTTGGTTAATATTTTTGCCATCAGATCTGCTTTCTAAAAAAACAGCAATATAAAATTTTTAATTTAAAAATGTTGATTCGTACAAGAATAAATAAAAATATACCATAAAATAGCTTAATTTCAATCTAAATAGTACTCTTACATATAGTCACTAGACAGTTGTTTAATATTTGATTAATAACAATTACGTGTTAACAATCAACGATTACATTGGATTTAATTGTATCCGTAATATTATTTTAGATATTAACAGTAAAGATCCGGCTCTATAGTAACTCTTTACTCACACTGTTTACTAAACCATAAACTTGTGTTGTGATGACATGGCACTGTAAAATACCTTCAGATATTTCTAAAACAATACTGTTATTTATAAATAAAAGAACTGATATGTACATATTTTGAATAAGGTGTTATATTACATTTGAAGTCTCCCAGTAGAAAGGTGGTAAGTTCCCAGGATTTACAATGCTAAAATCAACGGCTCTATTTCCCTCGTTGGACATAACAGATAGTCCGATATGTCTTTCCTATAAGAAAAAAAACACTTAATACACTTGAAAATATATATGAGCTTGCTGTTGATTCTGGGAGTCTCAAACAAGCTGTATATTAAGTAACATTCTGTGATCATTAATTGAAAAAGTTTTAGGTGAAGTACACACTGAATAAAATATTTTTAATATTATACCAATGCTGGACTTCATAAGTAGCCAAAAATGATTAACTGTCTTCTGACAATATTGATGTTCATTCATGTGTAATTATTTACCAAAACAACATAAAATAATATAACCTGTTTACATTGTATACCTAATTAACATTACACTTTCGGTTTTGTTGAATATAAGTACTATATGATTAAAAAATATTAGTCAATGTATACAATAAATTGTCAAATCACTTACCAAGATAAATGTGGATTTTGAGCTCATTTTCTCATTAGCGAGATTAGTATTAACATTCATATTCTGCACCGCTAATGATAAAACTGTTTTTTTTTTAAACTTTCGTTTTGTTTTTTGTTGAACAATTTCGGGGGTTCTACATTATATGCTATATTCCCAATAACGATAAACTATGTATGGTGACCATATAATGTATACAGTAAAGGAATGTATCAAAACCATTTCCAAACAATGTTTCTTGACATACGTTCCAGTCCTAGCATCTGTTTCAACGTTTCGTCTAGGAAACGAATATTTGAAGAGCAGTCTACATTTTATTGATCGTCGTCTTGAAACTGAAAAAATGTTGAGTGAATGTAGAAAAGTGATTTGAATAATTTATGATAAATATGAAATATTTTCGTCTTTTTATGTTATTTAAAAATTAATTTTATGTTTATCATGAAAGTGAAACTATGAGAAAAATAACACATTATGCAGTCAACGTAGAATTTGTCACGACAGTATTGCAAAAATAAACTTATTCAGTTTGTGAGGCTTAAATATATATATGTAGATGAACATGCAAACAAGATTCTTTACAGGTAAGTGATTGTGACTTGTTGGCAAAAATTTCAAAAATAAACAAATATCACACAGTCCACTTGTTTTAAAATATTATATGTTAAAATGTATATATTAAATATTATTATATATTAAAATGTATATATTAAATATTATTATATATTAAAATGTATATATTAAATATTATTATATATTAAAACGTATAAGTTAAACGTATATGCAAATGCTCATCATACAGTTAATTGCCACATTTTAATTCAGTCCTTTAAAAATTAGCATGTTAATCAATGGTCAAAACTTGGCTTAGTTACTTTAAGACACATTTGACAAAACGAATTCTTCTTCTTCTCTACTCTGTTATCAGAATATAATCAGAGATAAATTTACTAACATTACCCTGTGGGTTATTACAGTTGTAGCCAGAGTTTTAAATAATTACATTTTCCATTAAAAACCCTTAGAGGCTGGTTCATTTACTTTAGAGCTCATTTGGCGAATTTTTTCTCTTCTCTGTTATTACAATACAATCTGTGATTATTAGAATTTAAAGTCGTCACTATATACAATTTATCATTAAATTCACTATCATTCATTTTATATCTATCCCTGTATCTTACTCACTCTTTCTTACTTCCACTAACTTATTAAGTTGCCTATGAATATATGTATATATATATATATATATATAGGGTGTTTGTCTCGCAATCAATTTATTAAAAATCTTCAGTTTTAAAGAATATTTGACTATTTAGATAAAAATATAAAGTATATTATCTCATAGTATTGCCAAACTGTAGAGGTTTATACAAAAATAATATGATTTAAATGCAAAAAAAAAAAAAATATTTTCTTGCATTTGCCGCAGAACATGTTAAAATAGTTTAAAACGCCACTCTACACTGTTTAATAAAATACATGTCCAGGATTTTGTTCATCAAAATCCGCCAGTCACTACGTTTACACTCACTATGGACACTGATATCCAGAGGAAGTAAAACATATGATGGGACAATTTTTGAACTGGATACGCACTCTAAAATCAAAAACACGTTTCAAAATTTGTAACTTTCATTAAATGCATTAACTTAATGATTTTTAGATTTTTAGATTTTTAGAACTAACTTCTGTACTCAAAGACGTAGTTAGATTGGACCTACTTATTTAAGAGACAAACTTAAACTTCTGGTAAATCTATATATTATATGAGACTATAATCCTTCAGAAAGGTGTAAGATTAAATGTCATATATGAAAAAATCGTTTTTAGTGTAATGTGACTAGTTTTAGATTAATAAAAATTTTAATATTCTTATTTTTTCCTTTCTTCACGTCAAATGACTTCTCTCGAGAGATAACGTATACACTTGAAATATTCAGAATATTTTAAGTACGTTTTTTTCAGAAATTGTGTTGGTTTTATAACCGTCACTTAATTATAATAAATACTAGTATCGGGCCAAGTGTAATAGTTAAACTGCTCTAAGAGTGAATTCAGACTAGAGTAGATTTAACTTTATGGTTTAATAAAGTATAATAAAGTGCAATTCATCAAAATAATAATTTTATGTTTTAAACAAAATTGTTAAGACAAATTGCAAAAAAGGAAGCAAAATATAGTGGATTTTTAGTGTTTTAAATTTTGCGCAAAACTACACGAGGACTACCTGCGCTAGGCGTCCCTAATTTAGCAATGTAATACTAGAGGGAAGGAAACTAGGCATCACCACTCACCACCGACTCTTGGGCCACTTTTTACCAACGAATAGTGAGATTGACATTCACATTATAACGCTGAAAGGGCGAGCATGTTTGATGTGAAAGGAATTCTAACCTGTGACCATCATATAACGAGTCGAGCACCCTAACCATTTAGGCATGACAAGCAAATAAAATTAAACAGGTAAGATTTAAGAATTATATAAGTACAATAATAAATGTATAAAATTAAAATACTGGCTAACCTAGAAATGAAAAGATAATAAGATGTTGGGATCTGATCCAATAGTTGTTTCAAGTATAAAATTTTATACTTACTTGCTATATTTCGCTTTTTGTTTGTGATTTTAAGACGTACAATATACAACATAAAGATTGTTGTTAATTTTAATTTTATTTTATTTCTATTTATAAACGTTTAATCTAATTGAAGAAAGTATCGGTGTTCACACACAAAAACAGTCATTAAGCTAAATCAAAACTTTTGCACCAATTTCAGATACGTTGTTATAGACGTTCAGAATAAAACTTTATTTATTTTGCCATAACGATACCAGAGTTACCTGATATTATCAGGTGAAGAAAAAGAGCTAATACTAAGAGAAACTGATTATTGTATTCACCATAAATATAATTTTAGCACTATAAGTTTGTCAAGAATATGCAAAATTCGTGAACGAAAAGATAATAAAGCACTTAACAAATATTTAACTTATAGTTTTAAATACGTAAAAGTGGTTAAAGTATAATTCTGTTGAAATCTGTCAAGGTTAATGCTGGTTTTTATTAACTCACTTTACAAATCAATATTTTGAGTTCGTTATGTTGATGATATTTTTATTGATAGTTTAGGAAAACATTCATATTAAATTGATTGTGAAATGGGTGGCAACTGACCATTAAAAAAATACTTGTAAATATATACTGATGGATACATACATCACATTTATGTCACTCCAGTATAGAGAACGACATTTCGAAAGCCTTCTGCTTTTTGTCTTCATGTCATATTGTATAGTCCATAGTATATTTCTACAACTGTTTCTCTAATAGTTGTTGTTATCCATTTCACAGTAAATTCAAAGTTGGTGACATTTTAACAGTTTTCGAAATCCTTAAGACAATTTGTGACTTTTTGTGTAATCTAAATCTGATACAAACAAAGGTAAAATTGATAGGAAAAATAAAGCTAGAAATAAATTATCACTTTCAAGTGTTCTGGTTAAGAAGACAGACACTGGTTTCAAAACCTTTATATTTCACATAACTTTTCAAATCATACTTTATACTCCTTGAAATGTGAACCGATTATAACATACATTTCATTGCTTTCACGAAAATAAAGTTGCCTAATAAGAGTAGAACTGTATAAATGGTAAAGCAATATTTTACCTTTACTATAAATATGGCAGTAGAAGACACTTAATATGACGTCATGCGCACTCAAAACAATTATACTGATACTGGGTTTGACATTTTATAATGGATGAATGGTCCGTTATAACAATTTATATATTGCTACTTTATTGTTAACGCTAATAGCCAGCAGCAATAAAAATACTTTTACATTTGTGAAAAAAAGGTTCCTGGATGATTTGAAGCATTTACGTAGTTTATAATAAAAAGCCTTAAGGTTTGACAAGTCTTCAGTTTACAGTAATTGTTCTAAAGTCTGTGTTTCTAATTCGTTATCTCTGTTTTTTTGTAAACTCCCTAGCTATAACTGATACAAGAACAAAAATAAATAAAACATGATATTTCATGATTTGGTTATTTAAATTAGAAAAATAGAAAAGAAAATAGTGATGTCCACTTTCTAAATATAACGTTAGTAATATTTCATTTTGAACCATAAAACAACATGTTATTGAATTTATTATTTTTCAATGTATAATAAATAAGTAATATTTATGGTTTACTATGTAATTACCATCGTCTATACATTAGTTGAATACTAGTCGGATTCCTATCATATTACTGGAAATGCTGGTTAATTTTTCTTCTGAAAATTAAATCTATGTAAATTATTTTTAAATATGTTTCATAGAAATTAATTACATTTTTGTGTCTTTAATTTGTGTGTTTTCTTGTAGCAAAGCCACACTAGGCTATCTACTAAGCCCACAAAGAGGAATCGAACCGTTTATTTTAGCGTTGAAAAGCCATAGACATAAAGCTGTACTAGCGTGAGGCAAAGTGACGTGAGAATATATTTGTAATGTTATTTATTTTTATATTATTTTACAAAAACAATTTTATTTTTATATGTGGTCATATCATATCAGTGGCACTCGATTACAATTTTGGCTTAGGCATATTTTTATGTTATGTTAACGCCTTCTTCTTGATAAAGATTTATACATTGATTTATGTCAAAAAGACAAACAAAATCTTTGTCCAAGAAATATTTCTATGTTGTCATATGTTTTTCCTTGCGATTTATTATTTGTAATGGCTCAAGCTTAAAAGAAACAAACTTTTACCTAAGCTGAAAAACATCAATAATAAATATTGTAGAACTAACTATTGGATTAAAAAAGCTATTTGTGTTTAACGCTGGTGTTTATATGTGATATGATGTGATTATGGATTTATTCTACTATTGTATTCTATTTTTTTCTAAATACTCAAAGAGCATGCTCTAACTATGATAAATAAACTTAAAATTCCGACTCGAAGGATTCCACATGACAGTAGAACCCTGTAACTACTATGACAACTCTTTGTAATCGAATGTTGAGAAACACTTCAAATAGTTAATTTAAAGTATCTTGTTATTATGGTTTATTCTAATATAAGCATGCCTAGTTAATAGTATGAAAAAATCATTAAAACATCCTTACTTCACTATAGTTTGATTAGGAGACAGATTTCCACTTTATACTAACTACCGAGCTGATTTGAACGTTACCAACAAAGCTATCGTTAAGAACTGAGAGTAGCTTTTACGTATTTAGATAAAAATACTGTTTCCATCGAAAGAGTTTCGATATTTGTTATAACATGATAACACACTCACTAAGCAAACTGTTTTAATGAGCTAATGTTTTTGTAGCTTAACTATTTTATTACATTGTCATACTGCCAAAGTAAAAAGAAAAAGGTTTTATCAACTACTAGAAGACTAGCATAGGACATTATCTTTTGAAATAGTTTTTGCCCAGAATAATCAGACAAACCCGAGTGGATTACGTCAATACAAGCACAGTATATTGTTTTAGTGTCTTCTAAATGTGGTATGCACTGGTGTATAAAGAAACTTACCTGCTGAAGTACCAGTAAAATACAAGGTTTTGTTAAACTACAATCTTTCCAGTTCATTAAAAGGTTCTTTGTCGAATGAGTTTACAATTAACTGGGTACTTAACATGTAAGAAATTTATGAGATCATTTACATATTCCTGGCATTGTACACCATAGAACAAATAAACATGTACATTTCTAAAGACTACGATGTAATAGACATTGCATACTAGAGAAAACCATGCAACTTCTTGGACAGCTAATTATTGTTTTATTTATCACCGTTTACACTGTTTCAAGTTATATATGTATTCATTCTAATTAATACTAATTTGCTTATCATGTCAGTGAAAAAGGAAGTTAAACTTCATCAAAAATTATGTTCTGCAATATTGTTGACGCTCGCATTAGCGAAAATATGTTTATGATCTCCTTATTTTATCACACGACTGCTTTAATATTTTTAATTTTTTTTCTATAAATACTGCAAATCCACTTAAGTAAAAGCTCGTTAATAAGTTAGAAAGCTTTTAGATTAATAAAAAAAACATATTTTAAAGTTTTATTTCAGCCATTAAGTTTATTTCTAGATTGTTCTTTACGTTAGGTTTTAAGTTATAATTTGAAGACTAAACAACTATGTGTGCTGTGAACTATGACTTACTGGTTTTTAGTTTAAACATTTCTTCATAATCCAGTGATTGTGAAATGTCTAAACGTGAATTTTTTGTGGAATTTGAAAGTAAATACGTATTAATATAAAACACCTGTTGTTAAGTTAATCAGTTAGTTAGTTAGTGAATTAATCTGTCGCACTGTTATTGACCGATTACTGAGTTAGCGAATGTGTTAGTCAGACAGATTTAAGTTTGTTTCGTAGACGCGTAAAGAAACGTAACAAGTATCTATTTAGTTTCGTTTGTAAGCTGGGCCAATCGTTCGGTGAGTGGGCAGAATTTGTACAAGAAAAAACGAAATGCTTTTCTTTTCCTTACGTGGACTGAATTTGAGTTATTTTTTAAAAAAATAATAAAAAATAATGTTTTCAACGATAGAAACTGCTACAAAGTTTATAAACACACCAATATATCCATAATTTATTATTCAGATCCTGACGGCTTAATTGTACACGAAATATTAACGACTTTAAAAGTATTCGTGTATTTGTATGTGAGAATATGCAAAAGATTACAAATTAAATAGGTTATGATTGTAATATCATACATTAAATCCTAATTTAATGAAAAGTAACATAGTCAATATCGAACTGCTCTTTAAGCCGATATTAATTACACTAATAAGAAAAACAACAATATGATACTGTCTAATTATTCTTGTACAGTCCAACTATACGGCAGCGTGACAATACGATTTTCTGTTGAAACCTTTGGTATGCAAGATAAGAAAACAATTAGCTCTTGTTTTACCTGAACAGAGTCATTCACCTATCCTCTAAGTCTAGTATCACTGTATTAAAAATCACTAAGAAATTATAAGGATCGGAGAGATGGAGGTAACATTTTACGACAAGATGAAAAGTACTATTAGGAAATTTAGCTTATCTTCTCATTTATCGATGATAAAAAACAAAACAAAAACGTTCAGATTCGTTTTAGGTGGATCCATTTCAATGGAACAGACCAGAACTTTTTCAGTTTCTACAGTTCTGCCTATTTTTCTTGTTCTTCAAGAAAACATGAAATGACTGTTTGGTTGATTTTAGTTGGAACTATTATTCTTGTTTCACAACTTAGCAGATAAGAAACTTTTTGTTTATTTTATTCTAGGCTATTTTTCTTGTATTTTGTTTTAGTTTTACTATTCTTCTTTTGTCTTTGTTATTTTGTCTATAAGTGTATCAGACAATAGTTGTCTGGTTTGTTTTATATGCAGCTGTTTTCTTATGTATTTCAAAGACGCAGACAATAACATCCCGCGATTTTGTTGTTTGTTATTCAAAGATGTTCTTGTATTTCGTAACAGACAGTAACATACTGATTTATTTTTTAAGAAGTTATTCTTTTGTCGTGAAGGGGAAGACAATACTATTTTGTTTGTTTCAGTTCGTATTATTTTTCTGATCTTTCATTGGAGCAGAAAATAAATTTTCGGTTTGTTTGAGTTGGAGGTATTATTCTTGTATTTCAACAGAGCAGACAGTGACAATCCAATTTGTTTTAGTTTGGGCTATTATTCTTGTCTTTCAACAGAGCAGACAGTGATATTTTGGTTTGTTTTAATTTGGGCTAATATTCTTGTCTTAAATTATTTTTGTAGTTGGAATTATTGTTGTTTTATTTCCATGTATCAGTCAATGAGATTCTATTTGCTTTGTTTTTGTTTTAGTTTTTGTCTTTCACTATCGTCAACAATAATTGTCTTGTCGTTCGTTGGAACAAATAATATGTTTCAGTTAGTCTTAGGTTGCTCTGTTTTGGTTATTTTTTATCATTCGAGGGAGTAACATGAATATTTTTTAAAAATATGAACTTTGTGCATATAATTATTAGATTAATCTATTAAACTAAAAGTTACGTAAAACACGCTAGACACGTGCATTCTCTTGTCTAACTTACCTTCTGATTTGTTTATAAAAATCAGTAGAGACGAATGTTCCTGCTTAAGTGGATGTCGGCTTGCCTTTTTGCTTCCTAAATGTAGACGTAGTTGCGACGTGTCACATTTGTTTTTGTTTTATTCATGTAATATAAGCTGACAATAGTTAAGAAAGCATTTGATAAATAAATAATACATCCCTATTTTTTAATATAAAACATCGCTTTGCAATAAGAATGTTCTCTTTTGAACAAAAATTATATACATATTGTGTGGACGTTTAATATTTTTACGCAAGATAATGCACATAAGAAGATCGCTGTTAAATAGTATTGTTTGTTTGGAATTAAGCACAAATCTACACAATGGGCTATCTATGCTCTGTTAACCACTGGTATCGAATTCAGATTTCAGCAGGGTGAGTCCGCAGATATGCCGCTGTGCCACTGGAGGTCAAATTGTACTGAATAAGACGTGCTGATATTTATAAAATTAGAAATTACATGGGTGTAGTAGGAACATCACAATAAATAACATTAATTTGACATTTCTAAGTAAGTTTAAAATGTATATCTTAGTTTCTTTAGTAAACTCATAAATATAACAAATATTTTCAAATTACAGTTATACCAGGTATTTTAAAACAAAACTTTTAACATTTCTGTGAAAATATTGGTATGAGGTTATTACGTATATTCAAATCTGATAAAAATATTTAATTTGTATAGAAAACAATGAAAATATATGATTTCGTGTATAAACATATACATACTGCCATCACAAAAAGTTTTCAAGTCTGAGTCGAATAACTAGACTGAAAATATATTTTATTTCGCGCAAAGCTACATGAAAGCTATCCCTAATTTAGCAGTGTAAGACGAGAGAACAGGCAGCTAGTCGTCACATTCACCGCCAACTCTTGGGCTACTTTTTTACCAACGAATAGTGGGATTTAGCGTGACATTATAACGTCCCCAAGGTTGAAAGGGCAGGCATGTCTGGTGTGACATCTCCCGTTTGTTCAGCAACATACCATCACAAACAATGGACCTTCTACTCCGCAGTCTAGTGAGTAACTATAAAGCCAACCCTAAATGTAATAGTTCATTATTATGTTATTAGCTTTTAGGTCAATAATAAATACACACACACACACACATATAGTGCTAATAAATATGCAATAGCAAAGTGAGAAAAAATATCATAACCTATAAAGTTATAAGCAGTGTATGTATAGCTACATTTTGTCTTTCACATAATGCTGATGATAACTCCTCTCTTTAATTATATATATATAGACATTGGTATGAATATAATGTGGAACGACAGATGCACATATTAGAAACAAGAGAGGCATTCAGCAGTATGCATACCTTTATCACGCATCTCGTCCATCACATTTGTTTCTCAAAAAAATCAGACAATTTGTCTGTATGTACATCGTTTTCAACGGTGGGACAATGATCAGTAATATTCTACATATCTCCATCAAGTTTCACCAAAACCCGATAATTTTGAACTGAGTTGTAAAGCAAAAATAGTGTGAAAATTTGTCAATCATGTTAACAGATTAAGTTTCCAGTCATGGACAGGTAGGTAGGGCGCTCGACTATTAGTAAATCCCACTATTCATTTGTAAAAGAGTAGCTGAAGAGATGGCGGTGGATGGTGATAACTAGCTGCTTTTTAGTCTTACAGTGCTAAATTAGGGATGGCTA
Organism: Tachypleus tridentatus; assembly: GCF_004210375.1. Lineage (NCBI taxonomy): Eukaryota > Metazoa > Arthropoda > Merostomata > Xiphosura > Limulidae > Tachypleus > Tachypleus tridentatus. The sequence continues at coordinate 55,913,009 of NC_134828.1, forward strand.
GTACAGATATCGCTCATGTAGTTTTTGCTCAAAATAAAAAAGAAAAGAAAGAGATTGGAATTTTTGAATTTCGTGAACTTGGCCAATAAAAAAGCCCTCCTAAAACTAACAACTTGTATGGTGGTTCATGATCCAAATGTATACTAACGTTTGTTCAAATCCATTGAACCATATTCGGAAATTCTTGCTAAAAAACACACACATAGCGGTGAAAACATAAACTCAGTCCACCGTCAGTGGTGAATATAATAAAAAAATGATCTGAATTTGGCACAAACTGCATAAGCGACAAATTTCGTATAAAGTAATAGAAGGCATTTTTATTTGTTTATTTTTAAAGCAAAACCAATTGGGGCTATGTATTGAGTCCATTTAGGATGTCAAAAATATGAGTAAACTTACCGTTGTCCCATCTTAGAACAACAGGCAGCAAAATTTATGAATGTGAGACCGGCTTATTTCTGAATGCTGCTACACTGAGTATTAAAACGATTATCAGGACAAGTCTTGACACTTAAACATAATACAGAGGTAGGATTGATTAATTGTTTGGAATTAAGCAAGATGTTCGGCCCATCAGGAGTATCGAATCCCGGTTTTTAGCACTATGAGTCCAAAGCCATACTGCTGTGCCACTAGGGGAACAGATGTAGGAAAGTAACACACTTAAAAATAAGAATAAATATTTCAATAAGTATAAATATTGTAGAACGTGTAACACTAGAAATAATTACGTAAGCATTGAGGAGAGTGGTAAAAAAGTGCAAATGTTAATTAAAAAGCTCATTTTTTACTGTGTAAATACAAACTGCACCCTATTACACAGCCTCGTGTTGTTGTTTTGCATAGAGGTTGTCATCCAACCAATTCCGTTAAATTGCAAGCAACACTTCTATGCCTACTAGCAAGGTATTTTTGATACGAATCTAAGGAGTGAAATACTTAAAGAAAAGAAAAAGAGAAGTGTTCATTGGTAAAGGACACTCCATACAAAAATTTGTTGGAAGGCTCTATATTTTAGTAAGCTCAAGAAATAAAATTCAGAAAAACAAAATGCCTCTTTGCCAGTTAGATTACAGTCGAACACAGATACCGTCAACAACTATGATGTAAATAGAAATGTGAATATTAGATCGAGAACAACAAGATACACATCAAGACAAGATGACTTCAATATAAGTTTAGGTATTCAACAACATTTCGTGAAGAATGACAACTAAACAAAAACACTCAAAATAGTAGAAGACAACAAATATTGGAATGACAAACTGCAGAAGTGTTCTTTTAATAAATCAATCGATGTTAATATTGTATGGCAATAATAATAATAGTCGTTTGTTTTAAAGGCGGAGAGGACCACAGGAGTATTAAAATTCTACAATATTTACAATGAGCCAGATGGTTAAGGTACTCTACTCGTAAACTGATGGTTGCGGGTTCGAATCTCCGTTACACCAAACATGCTCACCCTTTCAGACATGGGGCTTTATAATGTGACAGTCAGTCCCACTATTCGTTGGTAAAAGAGTAGCTCAAGAGTTTACGGTGGGTGATAGTGATTAGCTGTCTTCCCTCTAGTCTTACACTGCTAAATTAAGGATGGCTGGCGCAGATAGCCCTTGAGTAGCTTTGCACGAAATTCGAAACAAACCAAACAAAATTTACAGAAAAAACATAATAAAAAAAGACGTAAGTTTGAGGCTGCATCTTTAACAATGGTGTGGATGATACACAAAACAAACTGTGACAGAGAAAATAGTGAGTAACATTGGCAGATTTCATTTTATAATTCGATTCTCACAGTAAAATGACTCATCAAATGAGGATTTATATTTTCTCAGGACAATGATCCCAGATTTTGAGAAAACGTATCAATGATATCCTGACAGTAAAATGACCACTATGTCTTGGTCTGAATTAAGTCCTGATCTGAATATTTTTTTATGGTTTTCTGAGAAAGTAATAAGATAAAACAACCTGGCTGAATTTTGGTGAATAGCAAATGTTAGTGGGAAAGAAACATTCTCCAAACGTACATTCATAACTTTTGCAACAACAAGAAAACAACGTATAATGCTCTGTGTAAAACATAGGATCCTCGTAAATGTTATTACATTGTACATCTTATGTAGTTTTGTTTTCTATGCTAATATTTGCATCATTAATAAATTCGTTATCTTTTTGCCATTATTCATTGTTTTTGCTTCTTGTATATATACAATTCGAATGATTACATAGTTATTTTCATTACTGAATAAATATATAATAACTATGTATTTGATAACAAAAATCTTATAATCTAATTATTTCTAACCTAATGATACTTTATGAGACAAAGAACTAAGCAACCAAATTTGGGGCCCATAGATCCAATGATAGTCTTCCATAATTTTTAGTGCTTACATGACTATACTCAATGAAATAACAAAAATGCAAAGGCAAATGAGAATAGAGTGTTATAGAGCATGTCATGAGCTGGAACTCTGATATTTCTAATCTGTAGCCTATGCAATTGTTAGTCCAAAATCTTAAAAATAACGTATTTGGTAATACCTCCCATTTGCTTGCAGAACTAGTCGTGGCCTAGCGGTTTGAAGGCATACTTTAATTTGTAGGTTCCTGGTTCTTTTCCCATTGCCGAAAATTGCATTTTAGAACCTGTGCGCATTCAAACCACCACTTCTTGGAATAATATTACTGTCTATACTTTTATTGCGGTTTTCTAGGGAAGAATTGCCTAACTAGTTGGTTGACGTCAATCAGTGTGTAAAGTACGAGCACGTCATTTGCAGTTTGTAGTCCATTTTCATACACTATTAAAAGCTGAGCCAATATTATACTATTTTTATATCAACTTGCAATACCGTATAAATATATGATAATTAATAATTGCATAATAAAATTAAACGCGTATTTTTGTAAGTCAAAATATATATATCCGAAGTTAAAATACTGTCTTGAAAAAACTTTGTAATTATTGCCTCGATATTTAAATTCATGCTTAAATTCAGATGACTGTCAGTTCTGAATTCCCTAAATAAAAGTATTTATAAATTAAAACCAAATAACTTTCGTGCATAAAAAGGATAAGAAAGTTAATTTATTTAATTTTCTCTTTTTCATTCCGGTTTTACTCTGCAATTTTATGACTTTTTAGTAAAGAATATCCTTGTAAAATGATTTGTTTTTTGTTTTTGAATTTCACACAAAGTTACTCGAGGGCTATCTGTGCTAGCCGTCCCGAGTTTAGTGTAAGACTAGTCATTACCACCCACCGCCAACTCCTGGGCTACTCTTGTTACCAACGTATAGTGGAATTGACCGTCATATTATAACGCCCCCAAGACTGAAAAGGTAAGTATGTCTGGTGCGACGAGGATGCGAACCCGCGACCCTTGGATTACAAGTCGCACGCCTTAACACGCTTGACCATGCCAGGCGTTCCTGTAAAACGAAGAAGAAGCTCTAACTATGTTTGTATTAAGGAATTTTATTTGAACTATCACCATGTATCGTTTTGTTGTTGTTTTTTTTAGTTCTTAAATTAATGCACAAGTTTTAGGCTCAATTACCTAAGCCTTCTACAAGTGAAATACTATTCTAACTATGTTGTCTAACCTTCTGTTCTTTTCGTCCTATTTCATTACAAGATAAATTGAGTTGAAAACTCTGGAAGGAATTTATCTTTGTATTGAGTGATAATCGTGGCTAAAGTAAGCAGAAAAGCCAGTAACCTTTTTTTTTTTTACATTTTTGTTATTTCTTACACACATTATAATATCAGACTTTATGTTTGACACGCTACTTCGAAAGAAACAATTTTAACACACACATACATATATATAATGTGTGTGTTCGACCTATGTTTGTTTAACTAAGCACACTCTCTTTTGTTAGACAGTTTAGTTTGGTATTGTACTATGTTAACATCTTTTTTCGGCTCGCTTGCTACCTGTTTCGTATTAGTTAATATATCTTTGTTTGCAATGTTTTTAAAACGAAAGTGCGTGTAATATAGTAAAATAAGCCAGTACGTCTGTACGTAGACCTATTGAAATCAATACGACTAAAAATTCTTGGTATATTTAAATTGTATATACATTTGTACGTATGTGTCGTCAAATTCTAATTTATGTGAAGTAGAACGTATGGCAAAATAATAATTATCTATAAAATAAAACGAAATATACTTTCTTATATTTATTCCGTTTCCTAGAAACTGAAGGTTCATCAATATCTGTATAAATATGAATATATATAGCTTATAAATAGTACTAAATTATGACTGCATTATGAAACTCTGTTTCAGATTATAGAAGTAAATTTCTTCATCAGTTTTATTTTACAGTAACCGTACACATAAAGATACATAATGTGGATAATGTACCCTCTTCAGAATTACTCTCCGAAAGTGAATATTTAAAGAAATATATCCTATTCTCAGCGTATATATTTTTATATTTCCTTAAAATTTATATGCAACTAAATTAAAACGCCTAGTTCACAGAGTTTTGGAAGTAGATTTCAGAAATATTCCAGTAATAGGATTATTTTCTTTTTATAAGAAAAAGAACAAAATGATAGTTTAATAAAATTGTTGTCAAAATGATTTCTGTTTCTTTACCTGAAAAATCAAAATATGAAAAAACAATATTACTAATATTTTTAATATAGATGTTGTTTTCTGATTATAGCTACAACCAAATGCTAATAGACCAAGAATGGAGTGCTAGTTAGCTTACTGTTTATCTATAATCTAGTGTTTGAGTCGTGATATCATTGAACACAGTTGATACTGTCAGTTATGTGTGCGTTATAAAAGTGATAGTCACTTATGTTATTTGGTTCAAAGAGCTCTTATGATGGTGAATACTGCTAACTAGTTGTCTTTCTTCAAGTCAGTAGTTAAAAATTAGGGCTATTTCTAAACCCTAGTCTGTGATCTAGCTTTTTTGCTTACGTAACACAGGAAGAGTCATTCCTTTTTTAAAAGAGCCATGTTAAATCATGTTACTTGCCCTAATTCCGTAAGTGACATTCGGGTTACACGCAGAAAATAGCCCAACAAAAAACAAAGTATATTTCTGATGTCGTTACCACTTTATATCTGTTGCAGTTACCATGGGGTTTATTTAATTTGTTTTCCTACAAAACCCAAATAGAATATAAACAGTTTTACATGAAGACGTTCATTGAATGTCAATACACAAAAACAAAAATACTCTATCAGCGAGATGCATTCATGATCAATAGTTTGTAGCCATTCGGTACACTATATTTTTAACAAAAGGACTTTCCACATTGTCGGTGGAAACTGACAAAAATTGCACAGTACACGTTTAAGACAGCAAATGGCTAAAACTCACACAACAAGCGAATGCGGAATAACGTTTTTATCTACAAAGTCAATGCTATGATCATGTAAGAGAGATCTTCGCCCAAAATGCCATTGAAACAAGGTTGTTTCTGCTAAATATAGAATACATAGCGACGGGACATTGGCTAAATGATCGTTAACAGTTGTTATTCCACCGATAATTCAATGTACTGCAGTAGATATAGACTGATCTTCTAAATTAGCTATATTTATTGTTGGATTAATGTTCAGTTTTGATCTATGATTAGGTAGTTTGCTTTAATTAGATATCACTGATAGTAAGTTCGTTAAGCCAAAAAATCGTAAGCTTTCACCCACACGACTGTTTTAATGAGAAAAATATTATGAAAGAAACTGAAATAATAGCAATCCGTTTCGACTATACATATACCAAATTTTTCAAAATGCCATCAGTGAACCTTATTCCTTTTGTGTACGTAATTAAGCATAGTTTAGAAATAAAGCTGACTATCAAGTGCAATGGTAAAATTTACTAAATTGTTTGATTGTTTTGTTTGTTTGTTTGTTTAGGAATTTCGCACAAAGCTACTCGAGGGCTATCTGTGCTAGCCGTCCCTAATTTTGCAGTGTAAGACTAGAGGGAAGGCAGCTAGTCATCACCACCCACCGCCAACTCTTGGGCTACTCTTTTACCAACGAATAGTGGGATTGACCGTCATATTATACGCCTCCACGGCTGGGAGGGCGAGCATGTTTAGCGCGACGAGGGCGCGAACTCGCGACCCTCCGATTACGAGTCGCACGCCTCACGCGCTTGGCCATGCCGGGCCTCTAAATTGTTTGAAAAACTTCAGTCTATAGTTGAGCCAGCCGTCTCATTTATACATGCGACGAAAATGGTGTTATCGAGAAATAGTTTTTTCTATAATGCTAAAAAGTTATTATGATAGACGATAGAGTAAGTAATTCCAAGGTTAACCCTGGAAAATCTTTCTTATAAAGTGCACGTAACACACAAAGCAGTTGATTCTACTCATTTACTCTTACGATACAGGATTTCAACTTCAGTCAAATATATATTAAGAATACGTTGTGACTGAAGATAGACAAAAATATCTGTATTTTAGTACAAAATCAAAGATTTTCGTTTTTAGATAACTTCTTATAAACTTACTAATTAGTCGTTCTTCATAAAATTTATAAAATATGTTAAATGTGATAGTTTGAACTGGTAACACTTACGTTTATTACCTAGTAAGAAATTGAAAATGCTTTTAAAGTTGTATTCTATCAGGCAATGACAATTTAGTAGCTATAGATACTTTGTTACAACGTTTTATCTGTCTTGTATAGAACACATAGAATCCGCAAAATAGAAACATTGCTAATACTCGCCCATATTCTTAGAAGGAATTTTTACAGTATAATTAGTTCTTTTTCTTGTAAGATTCAGGCATAAACAACACTTTGAATAACATTACATGGCATTATAATGCGATAATATTAGATAAGCTCTATGCAACTTCAAAAATTCTTAACAAGAAATTCTGAACAAAATTAATGAAAAAGGCAATGGAAGTGGGAAATCAATCAAAATATGGTGCTTTTTTCCTGTTCTATGTACATTTCTATGTAGGATAAACTAAAGTTTTGGTAGTTATTGAGCGAAGAAACCCGACTCGAGGCTAAATCTAATCGATATCGCTAGTTTTTTGATGAAATTTCTGATTCGACTAGTCTGGGATATATATTCTCTGGAGCAAAATCAACACGCACAGATATTTTTTTAATGGTTTTCGTAGTGATGCTTGAATCTAAACATTGAAAAAATAAATGCAATTTTTTTCGTTATTATTTTTGTTACCTTTATGTTACGGTAAAAAGTAAGCTGTTGATTAGATAAAAATAACTTTTTAGTCTTTGGACTGATTTTATTTTAAGTAAAAATGAAATACCAGGATTTAAAATTTATCTGGAGTTAAAGGTGACTGGCTGAAGGAATTTACTCTCCTGGTGCTTCGAAATATATACACATGAAAATATTAATACTGATACAGTTAAGTAAATTAAGAAAAGTTCAAAAGGAAAGACTGCGTTAAAATCAACGATTTCAAACCTATGACTAATTATATTAGTTTGGTGTAACCAAAAAAAAGCTGAAACAAAAATAAAATTAAAATACTGCACTACTTGAAAGGATCCTAAGATACAAGCTGTAATGTGGGATATAAAATGTATCCAAGGTTTGGGAGGTTGCTATAGAGTAACACCCTCATTGCGGTGGGGATACACTATCTATCAGTTTTAACCACTACTCGCTAGTCTCACATAAATAAATAAAACCAACTGAATGAATAGCAAGAAATTAAGATTAAATTAATATATACATAAATGGAAATTAGAAGAGCAAGATATGAGTGATCAAGCTCACAACGACATCCCACATCTATATCACCTTTTACTGCCTGCAGACAGTTATGAGAAGGTGACTGCTCTCCAGCGTAAAGAAGAAGAAGAAAAAATTATTTGAAAAATAAAAATAAAGTACTGTGATGAAACAGCATGAATTGAAATTTAATGCAACATCACATTGAAATGGCCTGGAAAATGATTAAATTGTTCCAAAATCAAAAGAAGTCGGCTTGGCATAATGTTCAACTGATCATATTTTCACATTATTATATATGTTTTTTTTTAAATAATAACACGTAACTATAAATAAACAAAAGCAGAAATTATTGTGGTTTCTGCAAAATATAAATACATTTCACAATCGTTTGTAAGGAAGCCAACTAATGTGGAGAACAAATTAATTGTATGATAAGGTGATAATAAGCATGTGCCCCTCTGGGACAGCGGAAGGTTTTCGGATTTACGACGCTAAAATCAGGGAGGTCGATTCCCCTGTGTGGACAAAGCAGATAGCCCGATGTGATTTTGCTATAAGAAAAACACGCAAATACAAGCTAATAAATAATAACTATTTATACTGTATTGGTGACAGACATATGGAGAAAAGGTCCACTGATAGTGCTAAAATTTTATTCACCAATAGTATTTGCAAATTTCACACCAAGATCAAACCACAATATGCATAATTTAACTTAACCTTTAAAACTACAAAACAGAAAAAGCATTTCTAACAATTTAAAGAAATAAAGCAAATAAGGTTCAGGACCTTCAATAATAATATGAAACAGTTCCATCATTTTTACACAATTACTTTATTATCAGACAAAACAATGAGTAAATGGGCTGGACATGGCTAGTGGTCAACGTGTAAGTGGATACAAGAGTTCGCTTTAATATCCCGTTACGACATAAATAAACCACGTTCTCCACTTTGGAATTGTGGGTGTTATAATACCCACTATCAATTCCACTATTCTATTATACTATACACACAACACAGTTTGTGGTGTTGACTAGTTTCTAACAAAGCTCTGGATTTTAGAGTTGTCAACCGAGCTCAAACCAGCGAAAAAATAACCAACATTTGGAAAAAAACTTACAAAACACAACATTCCAGTAAACACCAAATTTATTCAAAAAGCAGGTACAAAAATAAAGTCCATCCTATGTAGAAACTACACTGACAAACACAACACCAACATAATTTACAAAATGTAATGCAACAACTGCCACGACTTCTATATTGGAGAAACAAGCAGAGAAATGGAAACTAGATTAAAAGAATATAAAAAAAAATCACCTTCACATGTTTTTGAACACCGCAAATCAAATAAACACAACATAACCATAGAAAACATTCAGTTAGTAGGGAAACAAATATAAATAAACGCAAAATCAAAGAAGCTCTACTTATACAGCAACTAAAACCAAAATTAAACCAATATAAAAAATTACCTTCCTACCTTTACTAGTTATTATTGTAACATCCACCTACAGCGCCCTCTACAATTCCGTAGCCGTTTATACTCTCGTCTCTGAGACATTTACCCGACAACGGTCAGCTGCAAACTCTTTCTTTGTTAACCTGAATCTGATTTAGGAAGGTCGAAACGTTGTTCTCTCCTTATCAATAAAAGTGTTAATACCCATATCAGCCGTTCTGAGATACATTTTTATTTCAAGTGGGTTTCTTGCCAACAAGAGTTGACCATGATTGCAATTCACTTATTTAATCTGGGTCACACAGTGCAATTGACTATAGAAATAGCTCCTAAATTAGAGACCCTGACTAGACCGTAGATGAGTTTCCTCGTGTTGTGGTTTTCACACTGTGTCATTATTAATAATGCATTATTGGACTTTACTGTACTATATCATGCTTCTCATTGTTCTAATTTGTGCTGCATACAAGTAATATGCGTAGTGTTATTGTGCTTTGTGCATAATTTCAAACAAACTTTGGCTTTGCAAAGAGAAATAAACATGAAAAATTATCCCATATTGTATAAAGAAAACAGTTACAGATATTGGTAACTTTCTACTTATGTAGGAGTTTTCGGAAGGTGTGATCAAAGGAAAAATTACAAGATCGGTGACCAAAAAACAATATCAGATCGAATACTCAAGTATAATTTCTCAACGGAATATATAAAGATGTCACTTGTATTTAAGCCAAACACAGGTCAATAAAAATATGGCTGATGTTTACATTTTGTCCAGAGAGGGTGTTCTATTTGCAGATAAGATAATTACATGTGCCATTTTAATATACTTTACATTTTAATTACAAAAAAGGGTAATACAAAATATGAACTACCTCTATATTTGACTGTTTTATAATATTCGTTCTGACAAAAAATAAAAGCTTATACTAAAATAACTACTTCAGGAACGTTTTTAGGATCATTTAGCTTAAGAATAGATTCCCAGAACTGAGCGATAGCACATCATTTTTCAAAATTCCGAAAATGTTATGTAGGGATTACCAAGAATTTTCAAAGCTTAAAATCAGCGTTTTATAATCTGTATTTAATCAAGACCGAGAACTGAGAGTTACCTTGGATGTCATATTTAGTCTATGGAAGTGCCAAAAATACTAGACTGTATCATGGATGTCATATGTAGTCTATGAAAGGGTCAAAAGACCGAGCTGTTAACTAGCTGGCGTATAATAGTTGGTATTGCCATAATTAGACCACTAAATGAATGGAAATAAGATCTCTGTTAAAACAGATAAAAGAGCAACACTACAGATAGGTCCAGATGTTGATGCCTCTAAAGCCAATAAAATTTAACAGTCGAGAAAAAAAAGAATGTTACAAAATAAAAATAAATGTCGAAAACAAGGAATCTCTAGAGAAGGATACCACTAGTCTGCAGTTTTAAACGTTTGCTTCTCATTTCTACGATTCAGCCGAAAATGTATAAATAATTTAAGAACTATAGAGTGAGCGAAAAAAAATCACTTTCACGAGGTAAAGTGTGCTGAATAATTTAGAACGTTTGTAACTTGTAAAGTATGGAATATTTTAGGTACAACAAAGGTACTTTTGCAATGGTGAATTTGTTCATATATATATATATATATATATATATAAATTTAATATCTTGATGTAAGATGTATATACCGTGTTTCTCCGATAATAAGACCTAACCATAAAAAAAGACCTAGTGTGATTTTTGGGGATAGTTTTAATATAAGCCCTACCCTTAAAATAAGCCCTAGTTAAGAGTGGCAGGAAGAGGAAAGAAATAAAAAAAAATATTAATTAGTTTAATAGTTAGTTAATTAGTTTGTTTAAGTATTAATCAGTTAATTTAATAGTTTAATGCTCATGCTCAACATGAGAGAGTAGGTGCGAAAATTTTACAAGAAATTGAGTTAAGTGAAAACTCAGCAGGAATTTTAAAAACAGATGATTTGCAAGACATTCCAGAGGATGATGATATGATTGTTTTTGAATAAATTCGTGTTAATGAGTTTCTGAATGTTTTTCGTAATTTCTATTTATTTAGAGGTCTTATAATTTTTACTTTGTAACTTCATTTTTTTAATATGTCAAAATAAGACATCCCCCGAAAATAAGCCCTAGTGTCATATTTTGGAGTGAAAATTAATATAAGCCCTGTCTTATTTTCGGAGAAACACGGTAGTAAAGAACAAAATTTCGGTTGTAAAATAAAAATTGAAAAGATTTCAACACCTCAAAAAATAAGTATCACAACTATGGAATAACAACGATAGAAATTTTAACATTAGGGAGGATGTGAAATGTATTTAAGTTCTGAAACTTTAAGGTGTAAATAACAAATACATGGGTATACATATAAAGAATGAGTATTATGCACTATTCTGAATAAAAAATTATAATGATATAAACATTGAGATATACAATACAATAAAATAATACAAGATACAAATAAACTATATGTGTTAAAAGTATGATGTTATTAAAGATAAATGTCATTGATGTGAAACTTATAATTCTTTGAAACCTGCCTACTATTCAAGGACTTACAAAAATAGTAATAAATGGTTCACATATACAATGTTTAATCTTTTTTAAAATCATTGGAGAAATATTAACTGGCTCAGTTTAATTTAGTATGTTTGTATTTAAGCCGAAGGCTACATAATGGACTATCTGTGGTCTTTCTATAATGAGTATAGGAACCCAGTTCTAGCATCATAAATCCGCAGACATACACGCTGTTTCTATTAGGGGTTCTCTGGCCCAGGAGACTTATCGCTATCTAATTTTTTTTCAATTTTTAACAACATCAGACTTAATGCAGTCATGTTGTAATCTACAAAACTACATTCTCATCTTCATCTTTATAGGTGTAACAATTTTAAAGTATGTCAATAGAGTTCTAAGGCAAAATTTTCCTGTAGTGAAACTATGTCCACTGTCCGAAAAGAAATTAACTTTCTTAAATAACTTTCTAAAGTATATTTTATTGAACTTTCCAAACCTTTCCCACAACTTATGTAAAGCCTATAGTTACTGGGGCAATTTTTATTACCACTCTTAAAGATAGAAGTGACGGTTAGCTAATTTCCAATATATTGGTTCTTGTCCACTATTCAAAGACACACAAAATTGTGACAAGTGACTCAATGCCTAACCCTTAACGTCGTCAAAACCCTCGGAAAAATATTATCAAGCTCAGGAACTTTATCATTTTTAACCGTCCCAATTTTATTTTAACAAGCTCAAAATTTATACATCTCTATTGTTCATCTTCAAGATGAGGAATACTGCTTAGATATTCATTAGTTAAAACTGGGGTTTGGCGTGGCTAGATGGTTAGGACACTCGACTCACAATCTGAGAATCATGGATTAGAATCCCTGTAACATCAAACATATTCACTGTATGAGCCGTAAGGGTGTTATAATGTTACTTGCAATCCTATTATTCGTTGATAAAAGAGTAGCCCAAGAGTTGGCGGTGGGTGGTGATAACTAGTCGCCTTCCCAGTAGTCTTACACTGCCAAATTAGGGACAGCTAGCGCAGATAGCTCTCGTGTAGACCCAAAAATAAAACAAAAATGAAGAAAAACAAAATTTAAAAACTTAACCATCATCATCAATACAAACCTTTCTTTGTCATCTCTCATCTGTCCATGTCCTAGAATTTTGTTTACTCCTAATGTGCTTAAGAAAAAATTATTACAGTTAGGCCCGATATGGCCAGATGGTTAATGAACTTGACTCGTAATCTATGGGTTGCAGGTTCAAATCCCCATCACACCAAACATGCTCACCCTTTCAGCTGTGGGGTCGTTATAATGTACTGGCATTTCCACCATTCGTTGGTAAAAGAGTAGCTCAAGAGTTGGCGGTGGGTGGTGGTGACTAGCTGTCTTCCTTCTAGTCTTACACTGCTAAATTAGGGAAGGCCAGCACAGATAACCCTTGAGTAGCTTTGCGAGAAATTCAAAAACAAAATGAAATCAAACCTTACTGTTAATATTTATGTTTCAAGACAAATTATTTTCATAAATCATTTGGATACTCTAATTTCCTGTTTGAAGGAACTATTAATTTTTTTTACATATTAATTATTAAATAATGTTTCTTATTATTGATGTATATGCTCCTGGGATATCTTTGAAGTATCTAAGTACAGGTTTAATCTTCTTATTTTGGGTTGCAGAACTTAATATCACATGTCTGAAAATGTGTGAAACCAGGCCTTAATAAATCAGTATTTAATGAACACTTTCATGTTACTTTAGACAGGGTGAAAGATTCATTGTCGAATATTATCGAAAAAGTTTTATATTTCTCAGTATTATAACAGCGATCTAAATTATGTTCTATTTATCAAATTATCTGGAGTTTGAATAATACGATAATTTGTTGACGGTTGGAAAGTAAGAATTTCATAATATTTCTTCATTATGCTACTTTGAATGACAAGACTTCAACCTAAATTATAATAAGTTATTTCTGTTTGAAGTGTGCAGACATTATCTGATAAAAAATGATTTACATAATATTCTAATGTATTAGTGTTCATGAAGTTTACGTACTGTATTTCATTCTATAGTACCACTAATCTTAGGGAACAGTATACAGAGATATTCTAACTTCCTAAATAAAATACACAACACTTCTAATGCTTACATTGTTAATAATGGTTTTCCTATAACGTAATAATCCAGGTTCTTGGAGGCGCTCGTCTCGTTAACTTGTGGATGAAGGATTCAAATTCCAATCCCATCAAACATGTGATGGTCAATCCTACTATTTGTTAATAAAAGAATAATCCAAAAGCTGGCGGTGAGTGATGACAAATATGACTAACTGCTTTGCCTCTAATCTTTCTCTTCTAAATTAAGAATGGCCAGCGCGTGTAAAGGTCTGGAGAAACTTTGCGGAAATTCCAAACAAAAAAAAACACAACTCCATAGGATACCGAGGCCTAAGTGTCGTATTTCACGATATGAGGTTACTGATACTACCGCAAAACTTCAAAAGTAACTTTAAATAAATAAACCAAACATTTCACTTTAATCAGTGATGTCGAGAAAACCCACTTGTGGAGAAATATATATGTAAAAATGGCTCGTTTGGGTTGAGAAAATATTTTACGTAGAAGGTCGAAACGTTGTTCGCTCTTCTACGTAAAATATTTTCTCAACCAAACGAGCCGTTTTTGCATATATATTTCACTTTAATGTTATTATCACTATTCTTCTATCATCCATGCTAACGTACAGAGGTCTAATTACTGTGTTTTATGAAATGTTTGTCTGTTTGTTTTATTAAATTTCGCGCAAAGCTGCACGAGGGCTATCTGCGCTAACCGTCCCTAATTTTGCAGTGTAATACTAAAGGAAAGGCAGCTAGTCATCACCGCCTATCGTCAACTCTTGGGCTACTCTTTTACCAACGAATAGTGGGATTCACCGTCACATTATGACGACCCCACAGCTGAAAGGGCGAGCATGTTTGGTGCGACGGGGATTCGAACCCGCAATCGTCGGATTACGAGTCGAACGCCTTAACTCACTTGGTCATGCCTAGCCTTCATGAGATACAGTCAATAATTCTGCAGGGTAGTTTCTACAAATATTCTAAAGTACTCTTCTCATGTGACCCTTTTCAACAAACTGATACTGATATTTTGTTTGAGACAATATATTCATGAAATGCTGAAGCTTGGCTTGGATAGCTGCAAATGCTTACGCCTAGTTATATATCATAAACATGACTATTTCAGGAGAGTTCTAATAAAACGTTTTGACTATTTTAGCTAGTATAGGTTAACCGTGTTTCTGCCTAACAAACGAAATGAAATACTGAAAGCAATATTGGCCTGTCATGTTCTTTTGACTAAAATACTATTCATAGTTGAAGAAAGCTAAAATTGTAATACCAGCCAGTATTTCATTTAAGGAGATAACTAACACTGTCATTGTCGATAACCCTATTTCTTTCCTTGTTTTTCTGGTCAAGGCAGAACTCGTAGAAGGTTTAGTTTTAGCATTATTCTTTAATCTTCTCTTTTGTACGCATGGTAGTTGTTTTTAATTTTCAATATTTTTATCATTGCCTGGAGCACAGATTCTATAAACACACAAAAAATTATCAGTGAAAGAATAATTCGCCAGATTTAAGTTCATTAAGAGGAAAAAGAAAAAAAAATCAAAGATTCAATGCATGACTTGTAAATCATGTAAGAAATTATTTCGTGTAATGTTTTTAATATTTAAACATTAACTGATTATGAACTGTCAGTGATGCGAAAGTATAATGAGTGTTCATTGTTTGCAGGTAATAATTCTTCCCTATATGACAGAGGAACAAGGATTCAACCACTAGCATCATTAGTTAGTGTGTCATCACACATTAACAGTGGCACGGTGGTTAAGGAAAGGGGTTTGAGACGACAGGAGAATCACCCACTTGGGAAATGAATCCTTTACGATGTACTTATCCGTTTTTATGCTATTTACGCATGGTTTTTCTATTCTCTTAATTTTCTTTGGTTCAGAACTGGTGATAACAAGGTGTTGATAACCGTGAAACAAAACACTTTGGTGGGTGGAGTGATAATGGAGAGGTTTTTTATACATACACAATATAAAGCAAACAAGCAGCTATAATTTATTACTTCTTTTTTCTATTTTACTTTGTTTGATATAAAAAAAAAACTTATAGATGCTAGAAAGACTGTACCAAATAGTTAATTTACAAAACATAAGAAAGTATATCCCATATTTTTGAGAGAAATACAATAGTACAAGCATTGTAAAACAATAAAATCAATATACTTGACCTATACATTTATGTAGAAGCAAAGAAAGTGTCAAATATGTATGAAATATCATATTGAGTTGCGTTCGAAATAGGTATAGGAGTTGATTTCTGAAAGTAGGTAGATGACGTTCAACATAAAGTTTAATGATATTATATACTTTTTATTTTGAAATATCTTGACTCCGATATCGAATAACTTATAGACATTTAGATGAAAAATATAAATATAACACTATAAACAAAATTTTTACTTTTTCTTGTTCCTGGGCGGAAAGTGATGTTCCTAATCGCTTATGCTTAAAGCAAATGGAAAAGACCTATTTTTCTCTTCAAACTTTGCTTTTGTGACCTGGGTAATGAAATTTTTAAATTTATCCATTTTCCAGAACATTCTAGGTAGATACAGTGCTGAGTAGTTTATAGAGAATGTTTTCGAACTTACAAGATATTTCCAGAACTTTCTAGAACGTTATAGAAGAGGACGTTGTAGATCGAGATTACAATTTCGGAGGTGCAGCTAGTGAGAAAAACCCATACTACCCCAACCAAAGAGACTTGAATGATTTGATCAGAGATCTTGGTCTAATGCCAAACATTTGACATCTAGGCTCAAGGAATGGGATTTGTTAGATGAAAGTGTGCAAGTCGCAGAGGAAGCGTCACCAACATTTGTCAAGCTTCTTCAGTCGTCAAGATGGGTTCTGTTTCTGCCACAATGTATCAGGTCAATACGAGGCAATTGGAATTACCTGCAACCCGAACGATTGGCGCCTCTTCATTAATAGCTCATCCAAAAACCTCAAAGCTGTGCTGTTTCATAACGGGATTAAGTATTCATCTCTTTCCCTGGCTCATTCGGTGCACCTCAAAGAGGAATACAACAGCGTCAACACCTTGCTAGAAGCCTTGAAGTATGATGAGTTTGGCTGGGAGGTTATCAGAGACTTCAAAATGGTGGCATACTTGATGGGTCTCCAAGGAGGCTTTAGCAAATTTCCTTGTTATCTTTACCTTTAGGACAGCAGGAACACCGCAGCGCACTATAACAGGAAGCACTGGCCACAACGGACCGAGTTCTCTGTGTGGAGACATAATGTCAAGTGTGAGCCACTAGTAGACCTCCAGAAGATGCAATTTTCACAATTTGTCACAGCTCTTGGTAAGGAGTATACAGCCTACAAGTACCTTCGAGACTTCTTCCCTAAGCTGTCTGAGGCAAAGGTCAAAGCTGGTGTCTTCGTTGAACCACAAACAAAGAAGATCTTGGTGTGCATAGAATTCCCCAAGAAACTCAGTAAGAAGGAAAAAAAGCTTGGAGTGGCTTTGCCACAGTAGTTTGGGGTTTTGTGGGCAATTACAAGGCCGAAAATTATGTGGAATTGGTTGAGGCTCCGGTGAAGTATTACGGCAAAATGGGCTACAGGATGTCCCTGAAAGTTCATATCCTTGAGGCTCATCTTGATAAATTCAAGGAGAACATGGGAGCGTACTCAGAGGAACAAGGCGAGCGTTTCCACCAAGATATACTGGACTTTGAACTCCGCTACCAAGGAGCGTATAACGAAAACATGATGGGAGACTATATTTGATGGTTGATACGTAAAAATCATTTACATTACAGTCGCTATTCTCGAAAAACAACTCACTGCTAAACATTTTTGTTAATTTTTGTATAAATTTAGTATAAATACATGTAAATCTTGATTCATATGTTGTTTTGTTCAGACCTTATGTAAATGAAAATGAGTAAGTTTGCCCGGTTTTACATAAAAAATAGGTTAATTTCTAAATTTCATTATCCAGGTCACAAAAGCAAAGTTTATTGGAATTAATGGCCATTTTCTGTAATTTTACAACATAAACAATTAAGAAATAACACATGCTATCCAGGAATAAAATTTGTGTTACATAGTACAATCAAATTGAGATAAAACGTAAGTAATTTATAACTGATGGTTATTAGTTGCGATTTTACAGACTTATCAAAAGCTTTTAATCCAAGTAATTTATAAAAACAATAATTTTGTCGTTTATGAAAGAGATTTTTACAGTATTTTAGTTCCACTTACGTTTACTTGGTAAATAGGATGGAATTTTATATAGATATATGTGAAAGTGCCTTTGCTCGGAAGAAACAGCGACAAGTTATTCAGATTATAACTTCAATTACATTATTTTAAGTATTTGTTAATTTCATTCTTAAAACAGGTCAACATATAATGCATTATGAAAGACGAAGTAACACTTGCAATTTCTAAAGATAGAATAACAAAGTAATGGTAAAATATTAACCTCTTATCCTTCATTATTACTTATGGTATTCATCCTCTCTATATTTCACACACAGAAATATTGAAAGTATGTATTAATAACAAAAGTACAAGTCAAGTTAAATGTATTTCTTGGGCTAGGATATCATGTTTCACATACCTTCTTTAAAATAATGTGGTCGAAATGCATCTCAGTCCTTTAAGGCTTGGAAGTCCAATACAATACAACACATACGAGAGTGAAAAAGTTACACTTTTACGCAAAATTTATGAGAAGGTATAGCAATATCAGTAATGAAACACAATATTTAAAGTGTATTCCTTTTGCCTTGGTCTCCCAGTGGGTCAGCGTTATAAGCTTGCAAAACTAAAATCCAGGATTCGATTCCTCCACGGTGGATAATACAGATAGCCAAACGTCAATTTGCACTAAAACCAATAAATTCTTCAAACCGATGATTAACTCAACTCGAATTGTCAGTAATTTGATCGATTTTTTAATAACTGGTTGATCAATATTTTTGCAACAGTTCTGGAGAACGTTACAAAGCATATTACTATTATTTTGGCTGCTGTTTTCCTTCGAGGTTTTCAGATGTTCCCATAACCTTGATGAGATTTAGGCCCGAAATGAGGAAGTTTCTTAATTTTCACCTTTTTATCATTTAATGTTTCGATCGTTAGACTTCGTCCGTTACGATTTGCAAAATTTGAAGATTGGAATATTTTGTCTTTAGCAAGGTATAGTTAACTTTATGCAAGTTTTATCTCCAACACCATAAAAAATGAAACAGCACCATATCTAACTAGAAACTCTCTCATAGGTAACTGAATAGTGTCTATATACAATTTGGTGCTTGTCTCTCACACCGTGCTGTCTTCTTATTCTACAATAAATTTCAAGTTGTGGATAATTTGTGAAAGGCACCGTTTTCCGCTTTCATATGCTACGTTTTGTTCATTTTTGCTATATTTCTCTTTATTAGAAATAGTTTACTCACTCGATCGCTTCTATTTAGTTCAAAACGAGCGTACATTTGCTTCATTGTTCTTTTGTTAAGTATTCAACTGCTCTTGAATGAAATTTGTTGCTACAACTCACGAAGCTAGCCCAGTATAGCACTCATTATTCACATGTTTCACTACATTTTGTAGTTTCGGTTTAAGACACTACGCACTACTGAATCTTTTTCACGATATTTCATTGTTACATTAGAAATATGTTATTGGGAATCAACTTTCTGGTAGATATTTCACTTTTTAAATAAAGAAAAGAAATAAATACAAACGCCTACGCTAGGTTCTTATATACGTTTTAATATTATTATTTAACGATACTTTTATTGTAATATACTGTTGAGTTGGACATTGACCACCGATAAGTTTACTGACTTACGACGCTTTAAATTAGGCTTTCGATTCCCCACGATGGACAGAACGCAGGTAGCCTGTTGTATAGATTTGCACTGAAACAAACAAACTAAACTAAAGTAAAGGAAGAAGGCTATGACAAAGCCACAAAATTGGTGGTAATACATTCTAAGATAAATATGGATTAGCTAAACAATGTTTATGATATATTTTGGAGAAGGATGTATTTCAATTTGAGGATGGTTGTTGCTAATACTTTGGAAGAGTGATATTATTTAACAAGAGGATGATAACTGGCAATACTGTTTGAGAGGGATATTATTTCATTACAGGTTATTAATAGTAATATTTTTTTAAATTTGTAAGAGGGATGTTATTAGGTTAGAGAATGGTTCGTAGTAATCATTTGTACGTAAGATATTATTCAAGTGATAGATGATTGACGATAATATTTTCTGAAAGTGACATAATTCAACCAATTAATAACTGATGGTAATTCTTTGGAATAAAGGTACGGCTATATAGTGTAACTTTAGAAACGCAATTATTATTACTTTTTTGATGTAATGAGAATTCATTTTAGGAAAATTATTTGCGACTATAACAAAGCAATAGGGATGAATCATGAAACTTTCATATAGAAGACAGATATTTTGTCATGGTTAATGTAACCTTTTTCTAAGAGAGAAAAATAACCAATTATTATTTTATTGTAAAATATGGTTTTAGGCTACAGTTTTATCTTCCCAATACTTACAAAGCCACTAACGAGTACATTATTTTTATAGTTGAGTCATCAAAAGTAAGACAAATATCCAATAGATATTTAATAACATTGCTATTGTTAAAAATATATTGATATCTTATCATTCACATATGTTGATACAATTATCCTAAAAACTTTTAATAGCCATACTGCCCTCAAAAAACATCTTTCTGTTTTATTAGCCGTTCACATTATACAAATGTACTGCCGAGTTTTAATAAATTTACTGTCATTAACACCTTTTTGATACCTATTAAATTATTCAATATATGGATAACATAACTCATAAACTTGTCTTTATTAAATGCATATAATCTTTTATCTTTAAGTCTGCTTGAAAGTTGATGGTAGAACTAAGAATAGATGTTAATTTTTCCATGACTTGTGTTGACGTCCGAAGTAAACTACACACTTGTACAAACGAGTTTTAAAGTGGATTTCTTGGTGATAAATATCTCCTTCTACGCCACAATATAGAATGAGCTTGGGTTTCAAGTCTATAATATATTTTTTTATATTTTTGTGTATGATGCTTCAATGTCTATATTAGAAATGACTAAGTTTACATTTGTTTGAACGGGATGTTTCTGTGATGTATGTTTATACACTTTCAATTTCTCGTGAAATTTATATTTAAATATTTGCACTGTGAAATGGGTTTGACTTGCGTAAAGGTACACGTGGATAGTTCATGGTTTTTCTCTTCAAGTGGTTTCATTATATCGTAAATTTAAAGTTAAAATACGTCTCAGACAGCCTAAAGGGAATGAGAATGTGGTATATTGAAAATCTTCTTTGTATTTCTTTTTCTTTTAGTTTAGAAATGTAAGCAGTTTTGTCTTCAACTCGTTAACACATGTTGTTTGCCATAGGATATGGATTTGAATTGCATTGACCTTATTTTTTGGTCAATCATAAGTTATCATAGGCTATTTTTCTCGATTTTTCTAAACCTTCCCATGATTGTTTTTACTGTGAGATCTCTTTAAGGGTGATCTAACGGTTTTGTGACCATATAACTCATGAGAAGGTGTTGATGCACAGAAGATGTGAGTGATAATACAATATGGGAGAATAATCAGTGTCTAAAGTTTGTATATAGTTTTTGATAAGATTGTTTTTTTTCAGAATTTATTCCTTTTTTTAAGCACGATGTCTCAAATCGTCTTCATTTGTAATTTATTCAATTTTATTTTTTGGGTAAATTTCTTGCCAAGTGTTACGTATTATAATTTATCTTAAACGAGTCTCCGATACACATTGTTATGTATTACGATTTCAAAGAGCTGGAAATTTGAATTTGTATTTAGAAGCTATGTGAATCTCGATGTTTATCAACTTTTTTATATTTGCCAACAATATCGATACACACAGTTTTCTTTCGTAACTCCAATATATTTTAATATTCAAATTGCTATAGAATTTATAATAACGTTTATTATCAGAAGTTATCACAAATCATGATTTATGCACAAAGGTTTACGAACTTACAAGCAATATTAAGTCTTCTATCTGGTCTGGAACTGAATATTCAATCAACGGTTCACGATGAGCAACTTACTGGTTTAACAGCTGACGTTTCTCCGACGAAGATATCTAATGTCCTCGAAGAAATACTAATGTTCGAAGTTAATTCACTGAAGTCAGACGGTTTGTAATATTCGAAATCTACAAACGCTTATGGTCAAATATCTGTACTTTTGCCATTAATAAGCGTTTATCACAGTTATAGCTCCAGAAGGTTATATTATATTAACTGTAGTAAACCAACAATATTTAGCTGTTTCTCTGCGTTGTTAGTAAAATAAATATACAATAGTAAATCCGTTACAATAGTCACTTTAATCATGTAATTTGGTCAGGTTGAAACTTCATAAGTCATATTTTAGAATAAAAGTTGCGACGAAGCTACTGTAAGTGCGATTACTACACTGGTATTGTTTGTTTGTTTTTCTTTTTACAAAGCCATATCGGGCTATCTGCTCAGCCCACCGAGTGGAATCGAACCCCTGATTTTAGCGTTATAAATCCCGAGACATACCGCTGTACTAGTGGGAGGTTGCTATAGTGGTATGTGAGAAATCAGTTTACCTCAGAATATTACAGTTGTACAAAATTATCTTTTGACCGAAAATTGGTAGCGTAAATAAAATAATGTATAGAACTTCTATATTTATAACACTACTAACATAGAAATATGACAATTGAAAAATAATTAAGGTAATTCATTGAAGTATTTTTTTATAATCGAAGCAAACAAACAAAGACAGTCAAATATGAACAAGAAAGGTGCGAAATTAAAACTCAAACATTGCCACATATTTTTAATGCATTTAATTATTAATACTATGTCCATATTTAGATATGTTTAATCCACTCATTACTTTCGTTATTGAGAGTAGAGTACAAACGCCTTTGGACTAAAAACAACGAAACAAACATTATCTTTTGGAATATCTAATGACGCACTCAACTTATGTTTAGAATATTCCATATACTGGAAAATATGTTCACTAAACAGGTTGCTTTTAGTTATTGCAAGAACATATTGCGTACCGAAAAACGTCTTTTCAAAACCGGTAGCTCTCGTTATGATAAGATCATTTTATATATCAAAACCTCCTTCACTAAATAGGTAGCTCTTATATGCTACAGCTATAGAATGTCTTAAACTTTATTTTTTAACCCAAATGCCTGTTTCCTCGTTGGCTTTTTGAACATGTTTATATAAGCTCTGAGCTTATTAATAAAATCTTATGGTTTCCGTCGCAATCTCTTCTGGTTTTAATCAGTTTATGTTTTGCGTATAGTATGTGTTCAGTGATGTATTTCATACGAGTAGCCATTGCCTTCAAGAAATGCTATCTCTCAACGGTTTATATACATATATACACTGAAACACATATACCATGTCGCTTAATAAAAGTATTTTGAACAAACATTAAATATTTTTTATTTATTCTTAATATTTATGCCACTCTGTCAGTCAGTTTAAACTGTCTTGAATTATATAAATGGTTCTTTTGTTTGATTAATAACACTATAGTCGAGACTAACTGTTCAGATAAAATGTATTTGTTTCAGAAAATTGCGAACTATAATTATGTTTTAATAACCGTATTTTAGAGGCATTTTAAGTTATCCAAATTCTATTAACAGAATATTTTTCAATGACGTTGAATGGATTAATGATGCACATCTTTGCACTGATGGAATTCTCACATGAGTGAGCTCATAACCAGAAGCATGCAGCTTCAGAAATATCAGCTAAATTCTGATTAATTACTTCAAATTGAGGATGTTATCAGTAATATTCAGTCTTTGGTTGCTATTTCCCCATGTATTCTTACTCACACCCATAGTGTCATTGTGCTTATATGCCCTGTCTGTCTGTCTAGAATCGCTTGTCTTATGTTAAACATCACCAAGTGAACGATCGGGAATCGTGTTGCTCTGACAAGGTTCATTTAACCCATGATTGATTGTCATTGAGGTTGCTGTTCTCCTGGCAAACTGCGTTTCTCTCAATAAAGTACTTAAGATGTTGTAGAGAAAATATTATCCCCATGTGCACAACGAATTACACTCGATCTTGTATGCCATGTCATACACGAATGAACGTAAACCAAGAACTTCTCACGAAAACAGATATCACATGATGAGAGCAAATTATAATGAAAATAAAACTGTCAGGAGATTAAACATCTGCCTTTCATTGGTTTTCTGTTGTTACATCTTCTCGTAGCTGTCTGCTGAAGTTTAACTAACCCGTTTACAATTATTGAAACTTACAATTAGAAAGGGTAGGAGCTTTAGCTTGTAAGTTGCACTTGTCACGCGTTTATTAAGTGGAAAGGAAAAGTTCTATTTAAATCGAACTGACTGCTCCATTTCAAGAGTGACTAGCATTCTGGTGGTTCTTGTCCTAAATTGTAACATAACCGTATTTTAATGCACCTTTATACTAGCATTACTTAACCTTTTTTAGTTCTTTACAAGCTGGCCTGGTCATTCATCTTTGAAAACAAGCTAACTAAGATTCAATAGATCGTTAGTTTATTGAGACTCAATAACTTAATGAGTTTGAGCAATGCTAAAATCCTTCTTACATTATTTGGAGTTTGATAAATTGCACGTTTCTCATACATTGTACCTTGACAATATTTGACAATTTCGCTTCAAAGATCTCACTGTCGTCCATACCGAAGAATTTACTCCACTTCATTGCAAATGACTATCCAACACACTTTATCAGATAAGATTGCAGAACAAGACAAATTTCTAAACACAGAAATTTAAATGCAAATTATTATCACCATTCCGTTTATTTCAAACTCAGCTATAATACACAGAAAATGTACAACTACATTTCTTTATAGTATAAGAGGTATTTTAACTCATGTAAAACAATAATCTACTTGTTTGAAAGGTATCGAAATTATCAACAACGCCCTGTGTTCTTCTAGAAGTTCATACGTATTAGAGAAACAGGAACATTTTTAAATTAATCTGATAAGAATCATTAAGACGCTAATCGACTGACAAAAACAAGTAAATTAGCTGTTACCAAACAGTTTATTGAATGTAAGTATAAATAGATTGGAACAGGTTGCAGAGACTTTAACAGAGAGAAAAACTAGAATATCAGGAAAATTAATGAATTCATCCAAGAAATCAACAACATATGGATGCTGTTTGTTCAGCAATAGAGAAAACCAACCAAGGAATAAAACTCGAAAAACATTAAATAATCCTCCCTCTGGGTCACGTTACCTGTACTTGAGTCCTGTAAATATACAAAGTACAGAACTTCTTTCTCCAAACGAATGTTCCTTTTCCTATGTAATGCTGCTTTACCTGTTACATTTTATACTTTTTTCTTGATCTACTGTTAAGGTAATACACTTCATGAACCTCATCTTTTTTATAGTGGATACTTTCGTTTCCAAGCTTACGTGGTTCAGAATATTCCCCAATAGAATCATTTTTCGCCAGGTTTACAATTTATATCTCATCCTATATAAGTTAGTCATGTATGTATGTAAATTTATTCTACCTGATTGGCATACAAAATTGAAAGCATTTTCTTCTGTGGTTTAACATAAAGGCTGAACAACCACAAAAATTTAGGAGTTTAGTCCCCATTAAACCCAATTTTCAAAGATGTTTATTTTTCCTGCCATTCTTCTTATATTGTTCACCTCTTTGTTAGTGAATATGAAATATACAATTATATGTACATACACAGTTTACATATAAATCTTTGTGGTTTTGTTAAAGTCGTAATTATGGTTTGACATATCAGTAGTATCTACAACCTCATTTAACACACGTTGATTTCTATAGCTAGTACTTCGTTTCTAGTCATAGACTACGAACTGCAAATCATAGTTAAACTGATGCATGTTATTTCTAAAGAAACATATCTCACTTATTCAGAAACTTTCTTACTACCTTTTCTACTATCAATTTATGTCTTACTTAAACTGTATGACCAAACCATACACAAGCTTTCAAAGTTTTTTTTTGTTTTGCTTTGAAGTAGACGGCAGCACCAACCACAATAATTTGGTGAGACAGTCCACCAATAGAGTTGTTCTGAAGCAGATTAAAGCACCAACAAAAACAGTTTGGTAAGACAGTCTACCAATAGAATTGTTTTGAAGCAGATCAAAGCACCAACCATAAAATTTTGTGAGACAGTCTACAAATAGAGTTGTTTTGAAGCAAATCAAAGCACAAACCGTAACAATTTGGTGTGAAATTCTTCTGGACATTTGTCTTAGTGAGTAAAGTTTCTCCATATGGTGCAGCTTTTTTTTCTTTCCTTTTTTATCTTATTGCCATTTAGAAAAACCTTCAATATTATAGATAACAGTGTTCATTTTTGCAGTAATATTGTTGATTATAAATAATGATCCATAAGAAGTTTGTTCGAAAATATACCTCTATGAAACTGTTACATTATTGTCAAAATAAAAAAAAACGGGTTATAAATTGAAATACAATAATGTAAGCAAAAACATATTCATTGAAATATGTAAAAAATTTGGTTTTGAAATTAATATTTCTATTTTATTCCAAACAATATGCAGAGAAAAAATGTAAAATATTTCAAATAGAGGTAAGATTTAACCCAGTTTTCGTTAATTATATCTTTGGATTATTCAGATAAAAAACTTTATTTTGCCTTATGTCTGTAAGTTGTATATATCTGCATAATTTTTAGTTTCCTATGACTGAATTTCTGTATAACTCTTTTTGAACCAAACATCTGATGTTATTGATCAACCAACGAAATACAAAAGAGCACAGAATTTTCTACTGTACGTACAGTATGGTTTTGGTCCTGTAAGGAGGAAACGTCTTTACTCTATATCGATTTCTCATTACTTCTGCACATTAGAACGTAAAGCAAGTTGGCATTATTTTTCTTAATCTGTAAATAAATCGCGTTTCAAATTGAATTTCACTTTTCAGAGCAAGTGAAGCAGATGCAACTCATGTAGTTAATATGGTTCCTCGTGAGAAAACCTTAATATTGTTCACGTTATCATTTCCAGTACGATTTCTAGAAAGACTAAAAAACACTAACATATTTATCAATGTACGGAAGCTCCTTCTAGATTATTTATTTCAGAAAAATGCGGTTGTATTGTATTACATATTTTACATTTTTTTTATTTTCATCTGTTAGCATAAGTCATATTAATAGATGGAGAAAAAGCTTTTACTGTATGACTAAGATAAACTTTACCTTAGGGTAAACCCTAATGAATGAATAAAACATTTAAAACTAGGCTTACTGAGAACGAGATATTCTGTTTTCATCTCAGTAAAGTTTCTCGAAACAGCTGCTGGGTAATTATTAATCACTTTATCAAGCACGAGAAAGTAGGTACTTAACTCCAGTGGTCGATACCAAAGAGATACTAAGCTAAAATGGCCTAAACCAATATCATTAAGTTTGGAATCTGTGATTTGGAGATGTTTCTAGTGTTCCATCTCTTTTCTTTACAACACTAACTCCAGATGGGACCATTAAACGAAAATAAAAAAAGCTTAATTTGATTTAGACTATTCTAAAAGCTTTTTGAAAGTGTAATATCGGAAGGAAGAGAAAATAACCAATTTCTACAAAACTTATTTACAAAGCAAAAACCACTAATATTAGAAATTACGATCAACATGATTGCAAATAAGTATAAAAAGGTTTTTATATACTTATTATGAATTTGAGTATGCACTGAAAATTGTCTTAAAATCATTTACAAATTATCAAACATATATGTACCAATGATGATTTAATTCTTGTAAAAATAAATTGAAATGAAAATGATGCAATTCAGTTTAATACCAGAATTAATTAATTTAAATCATAAGTATCACCCCTGTTAAATCAATTTTGTATTCGTGCATATTATCTATATCAAAACCAAAAGCATTTTGTTTTTCAATGTTTTAGGCTCTTAGCCACATTTTCTGATAAATAATTAGATTATTAAGAGAAATTTGAGAATTCCTGACTGGAACATTCTCACAATTTTGGTTGTAGTTATACGTCAATAATAAATGCTTTCTCTGTGAACTTAGAAAATATTATTCGGATGAATTTTTCTATTACTGATCAAACGAAATAGTAACAGAATCTGTTGGAGTTCTTTTAGTGTGATTACAATCTAATCCTTAGAGACTTTCATTCGCTAACCGTAACACTTACAAACAGCTACTCATTTATTAAAGTTCAGTGCAGCTTCTCTCTAGGTTGAGATGTAGCATACATCAATAAATTACCAGCTGGAATACTCAGAGGTCGGAAGTCCAAGAATTTGTTTTTGTTTTTTTAAGGGCCTTGGCTACTCGTATTCGCTGCTTTCAGGCACGTGTTTGTTAGACGTCAAAGCTGAAAGATCAATTTGTCTCAATAGACACAAAACTACGTTAGTGTCTATAATACCTTATAAGAATAAAATACGTTCACATTGTTAAAAGGAGTCCCTCGATTAAATATACACCAGAATGTTTTGATTAGCTGATATTAAGAGTAAAATATTTTATTCACTTTCAAAAAATGAACAGATTATAACAATTTTTAGGTTTTGCCATTATATTACAGTAAAAGCTAAACATTTTTGAAATGGTTACGTATATAATTTCTACAAGATTTTAGTCAAAGAACATCCACACTTTTGGAATATGATTTTATAAATAAAATCAGCAAAAAATGTGATATTTCTCACGATCTTGGCAAAATATCATTGAATATATCGACTTGCAATTATTTTTTTGGATTTTTTTATAAATATATACTGTATAGTACATACATATATTAAGTTGTCTAGTAATAAACTTTGAAATACTTATGATGACATTTAGAAGCTGAATATTGAGCAACGTATCGTTGGTTGGTTGGTTTAATCCAACGTTTGTCTCTTACAAGGTGTCTTAATTGTCTGCTGGTTCAACTCTACTCAGCGTATGTCTCGCAACCCCCAAGGCAGCATGGACAAGAACTTCCGTCTGATTTTCTTCTACGGCTTCAAACCTAGACGAAAAGCTACCGAAACTTCACGGAACATCAACTAGGCGTTTGGCCATGGATTAGTTACTGAACTTACAGTTCAGCGTTGGTTCCAAATGTTTCAACATAGAGATGAAAGTCTTGAAGATTAAAAAGGTCGTGAAAGGAAGCCATTCTTAGATGAAAACACATTAAGGAAAGCGGTTGAGACAGATCCACGCACAACCAACAGTATGTGAGATTGCAAAAAAGCTAAGGATAAGTAAATAAAGCGTTGCCAACCACCCGAGTGCGTTGGTAAAACGAAAAAGTTGGATAAGTGAGTTCCGGCATAAGCTGACTGAAGAGCAACAAAATTGGCATTATGAGACTTGTCAAGGGTGACGCTTCAAAATTTGAACAAATTTCTCCGACAGATTTTCATTTTTTCAAGCAACCACTTTTTGAACAACAAACGCTTTCAAAACCAAACAGCTGGAGTTTATTGGCCATAGAAACTTTGATTTCTACAGCAGGGGCATGATGGCAAAAGTGTGTTCAAGCAAATGGCGCTTACTTTGATTAGAGTATGTTTTACAACACTGATTTATACTTATCCAAACTTCACAGTTCAAAAAACGACATTAATTTCTGGACAACTTAATATATACACACTTGCAAGTTTCTCCTTCTGTCCTGTGATAGCCTTCTGAC
This sequence comes from Tachypleus tridentatus, assembly GCF_004210375.1. NCBI lineage: Eukaryota > Metazoa > Arthropoda > Merostomata > Xiphosura > Limulidae > Tachypleus > Tachypleus tridentatus. Next base: position 55,942,656 of record NC_134828.1, read on the forward strand.
TAATAATCATTTTATTGCAGTTTATTGCTTGTCAAAGACAAAAAAGAACAGTCTTTAGTCGATAGACTACAGTTCATTGAACTTTTTTGTAAATAATGTGTAAGAAATGACAAAATACGAATATCATACTTATATCCCGGAGTGTTTGAAAGTCTGGTCATAGGTTCTAAAACAAGAAAAAAGATATGATTATTTTTTATGCGATTGTTATACATAAGATAGTGGATACAGTGTTTATAGTCCATTACGCAGCTTTGTGCTTAAAAATAAATAGATGGTAACACATTTCAGCTGTTTCGTGATCTTCTATTTTCTACAATCAATTATATATACATAGTAACTTTGCTACAAAAGTCATAGCCCTGACTAATTTTAATATTTGAAAATTATGACATTAATAATTTGTCACTACTTGCTATTTCAGTTGAAATAAGTTTCATACTTATTCAGAAGAAGTAAGCATTAAATTAAAATGTGGAAAAAGACGTGCAGAAGATTATATACAAAAAAAAACCACTTGACGTCCTCTTAGCTCTAAGCTTAATGTCATTTGTTCAAAATATTATTAAGATTATTATAATAAGTATAAGTCAATAAAACTTTTGTTATTTTACAAATCAAAGTTTTTAAGTAATATTTTACATGTATTTGTAGAGTATTTTATTTTAAACATATAGTCGTGGATAATATAAATGCAGAAATGTCATCGTATTACGACATCTCTGCCTATAGAAGTGTATTCCTGTACGGGGTAAAGATACCTCCCAGAGAAGGATCTGTACTTTCAGTTTACCTTCTATGGGATCAGAATATCCACCCACATGTTTGCCGTGCGTGGTGACTCGTGAAGGGAAAAAGAAAAATCTGCTTGATGAGGGATCCAACCTCAATACGTCACCTTGGTATACTTTACAAGCAACTAAACTGTTTGATTTAGAAGTTAATTGTTTAGAAATAAGCACAAAGCTACGTAACAGGATATCTCTGCTATGCCCACTACGGTATCAAAACCTGGATACTGGGAGCCAACTGTGATAAACATGTAGACCTGTATATTTTATTAGATACAACTTGTACTTTTTCGAAAATCATAAAATGTAAAGCCAACATTCAAGCATAAAAATGCCAAGAAATAGCTAAATTACTGTAATAGCTAAATTTCGTATTATAAGTGCTGCTTAGTATGAACTTAAGCCCTTCCTAGTCATCGTAGTTTTCACTAAACATTTAAATAGAACATTCACTGGATACTGATTCATTTTCTTTCTCAACTAAACCTTGTAATATGTTTCAATATAATAAAGACATCACTAATAATTTAAAAAAACCACAAATGCATAATTAATACTAGTTTACCTAACCCTAGGATATATTGTCTTCTGATGCGCTTAGGTTTCATATCATCTACACACAGACGTATCAGAATGATATTTCGTTGTTATTTTCCAAAGTAAATATAACATCTTTAGTTTTTTATCATGTTATTTTAATTTTCTTTTGGATCTTTAATAATTGATCTCGCTAAAGTAACTGCAGTGACGAAATCATCTTTATGATAAACATGAAATTTTATCCAGACCCAAATAAAGAAACAGTTAGTTATTTTGTCCAAGCACACTAGTTTTAAATGATTGAAGGCTAGAAAGGAGCCATATGGCTCTACCTATTCCAAATGTTGACAGTGGTCACGGAAATCTTAAAGATATCATTATTTTCATCTTTAGAAAAAATAAAATATAATATTATTAGTGATGTATAGATATATCTTTTCTGCGCTCAGTATGAAATGTGCACTCAAAGTTGTTTTTTGGAAATGATATGAATATTGATCATACAATATATGTACAGGATGCAATAAAATAGAAATATTCATCAAGAGTCTGTAATTTATGAAGTTGAGTATTAGTAATAGCCAATACCATCCAAACTTCAAACACTAGAATACTAAGATACGCAATTATGGTGCCGTGTATCATGATATACCTTAATATAAAGATATATTTAATATTTTACAAACATTTTTGTTGCATTGTTACTTGTTTTTTTGTTTTGAATTCATTAAAGAAGTATAATACTATCCACACGTATAAAAGTTACCTTAAATTTGCCACCAGTTTAACTGCTACAGAGTTGCGTTTCTCCATGTTACTTTTGGTCTGTCGTACCTAGATGATTAGTAGTTTGTCCTTGTAAAATTACAACCAAACGTGGGAAGGCAGAAGATATATTTACCTGATTTTGACTCCCTTAGTTACTGGAGATGACAATAGTTTTCAAGTAAAGCAGTCTTTTGAAATACCGTTGTGAAACTGAGGGGACTTGTTTAGAAGTACGTACTTTTTCATTTATTCCTATGTTTATTACACATCCTTAAATATAACGCATCCTTATATTGTGAACTGAATTAAACAAAGAAAATTCTATCACACATGTCTCCTTTAAAATATTGTAATCAGACTTAACTTGTCTTCTTGTCTGATGTATATGACTTAAGCAGAAGTAAATCGTAACATACGGTAACAATTTTGCTGTAGCCAGTTCACTAATATATTTTCTCTTGTAAAACGTACTTCGCGTGACCCGTGTGTAATATAGTACTGGTTCGCTGCTTGATGGTATGATATTGCAATATTTAGTAAATATACTCTCTTTTAGTCTGAGGTATACAAGCTTGAATATTCTTATAATATTTTTTTTAAACAGACACACACACACTATATTATTACACGACTAGTGACAGTGAAAAATGAAAGCTTCAGCTTATTATCGAGTAGGCGTTTTGTGTGAAGTATTGCGTGATTTTACTTGAATGTTTCCCATTCTGTAGAACATTAATGTTGGAAACACTCGCACTGAAAATTTTCATGTGCTTGAGTTTATGCTCACAATAAACTTATTCTATCACTACATGTTGTTGTTTTTTTTCTGCACCATACAAACTGAACCTTAATATATGTATGTAAAGAACTAGACATCATAACTTCGTCATGCTACGTTAATTTACGTTCTTCAAACTTGTTGACATATATATTTTTATGATAGTTAAACATTTTATATTATATATAAAGCTTCTGCATATTTATTCTCCAATTATAATGATATAACTCCCATTATTCATCGTTCATTTGAGTGGCGGCAATAACTAATGCAAAATCGATTGTGTGGAAGGGATGCAAAATGTTTGACCATTAGATTTCTTAAACAATTAGGGCTCATTATTCATATGCTTTATTGATTTATGAATATACTCTTGCAGCTTAAAAAATATTCAAGCTTGTTTTACCCTTAAACAATGAAAACATGGATTTCATAAATAAATTATTATTATCCCTCCAGTAGCATAGTGGTATGATGCGAACTTACAACGTTTGAAACCGGTATTCGATACAAGTGGTGTGGATAGCACCGAAAACCGCTTGTGTAGCTTTGCGCTTAACTACAAACAATAAATCGTTATTAAAGGAACTCAATAAATTCGGAGAAAATATTTTCCTTTTGTTGAATCATAGTGCAAATCCCTAAAAGGGTGCAAGATACCTTTTTTTTTGTGATTTACTTGTTCATTTATTTCATTTTAAATGTATTTACTTTTCTCGCAGGATTTACGTATATCACAAATTTCATTTGGCCAATAAATTATGCCTGTTGAAAATCACCCATCTCAAATCAAAATATAGTAGATTCGTAATTTTGAATTATTGTTAAGATAAAGCACAGAATATGTTCATACGCTGTAAACTGATAATATTAAAAATATCTGAATTGAAAGGAAAAAATATCCATCTGATTCAAATAAACTAGTTTTATTTATAGTTTTCTTCAGTAATGGCCCGGCATGGCCAAGCGTGTTAAGGCGTGCGACTCGTAATCTGAGGGTCGCGGGTTCGCATCCCCGACGCACCAAACATGCTCGCCATTTCAGCCGTGGGGCGTTATAATGTCACGATCAATCCCACTATTCATTTGTAAAAGAGTAGCCCAAGAGTTGGCGGTGGGTGGTGATGACTAGCTGCCTTCCCTTTAGTCTTACACTGTTAAATTAGGGACGGTTAGCACAGGTAGCTTTTTGTGCAAAATTAAAACAAAAAAATCATCAATAATGCTGAAATTTGAAAGAAAAAAATTATTTTTCACAAAATCGTACTAGATAAAGCCTTCGACTCTAAGAAATACATCTTGATTTTGCCAGATTCAGATGTTTTTCTGCTTGTAGGAACCATCCAAATATTTTGCAACAATGTATTGATTTCATGTAATATTAATATCTAAATGAAAAAAAAATCTGCTAGAGTTTCAACAAAGCTTGGCCTGGCATGGCCAAATGGTTAAGGCACTGAACTCGTAATCTGAACAACACATTTACCTAATTTTGTTTTCATGTAGAATTATTATCAGTGTTTACTTTACACATATACAACCTACACTATGATTACGTTTCTTTACGGCCCGGCATGGCCAGGTGGGTTAAAGCGTTCGACTCGTTATCCAGGGGTTGTGGGTTCAAATCACTGTCGCACCAAACATATTTGCCCTTTCAGCTGTGGGAGCGTTATAATGTTACGGTCAATCCCACTAATGTTAGTAAGAGAGCAGTTTAAGAGCTGACGGTAGGTGGAGATGACTAGCTGCCTTCCCTCTTGTCTTACACTGCAAAATTAGGGACGGCTAGCGTCGATAGCTCTCGTGTAGCTTTGCGCAAAATTCCAAAATAAAAAAAAAGTTTCATTACTGTCAAGTATTTTATACAAATAAAAAGAATTAAAATTATTGTTATGGAAGCAATTGAATGACATTAGACATGAAAGCTAAATGCCAAAATATCAGTTTAAGGACACATAGCTGCTAAGGCAACCTAGTAAGTTCTTTGTCGATCTAGTTAATTACGACACTGCAGGGCAGAAGATGAAAGTATAACAGTGGCTAGAGCATCATATGTTTGAGTAAAGGACAGATATTTTATAAGCCAATTCCCATTAGTCGTTATTTCTACAATAACTTTGAGATTATAGAAAAGTAGAGCCTGTGCAAAAGTCAATTCCAAACTCGTAAAAAGTAAAGTAGAAGTAAAAGATTTAAAATCACATTTATTACGTAATGTGAAATAAAAAAGTAATTATATTAAAAATTGACACATAATTATTAATAACAATGAAATATAGAGCTCATGTAATTGCTACAGGATGGTTTTCTTCCTTATAATATTAATTATTCGAAATTCATGACAGTGAAAAGTTAGATGGAATGTGCACCAACAAATGTGCTCCGAAAGAACTAATGTGTAAATAAATACAGTATTAATAATGTATCATAATACTGACATTAGCTGTTAAATTAATGATAAAACGCGTATAAAATTTCAATTGATATTCACATTTACGTAATTACATATTTGAAAAACATGACTAAACTAACATGTGTTTCAATTGTTGTACATCAATTGTTGAGTGATGGATGTGATTTATTTAAGAGGTACACTGCTTGCCAAAATTTTAAGGTTAATGAACATAAATAAAAAATATGTATTTTGCGTTGTTAGACTCAACCACTTATTTGAGTAGACCTTCGAAAGATGAAAATAAGAAAAGGGTAAATAAATACAAAAATAAACCTTTTTAGCATTAAATAGGAAAAATGTGAATACTATGAAATTAGCCTAAATACTAGCTGGTCAACAGTTTAAGACCATACCAGAAAGAAACAACAAAAGGTCTCAATAGTGAGCTGCACGGCTGCAATTGCGAATAACTGCAAACATTTGCTTTGACATGGTCGATATAAGCGTTTGCAGAAGGTTGGATGAAATGTTATTCCACGTGGTGAAGATGGCTTCACGAAGATCATGCACTATTTGGAACTGACGTCCATTTCTATAGACTTCCCTTGCCATCCATCCCCAAAAATTTTCAATGGGGTTAAGTTCGGGCGAACACGCTGGATGGTCCAAAAGAATCACGTTATTCGCCATGAAAAAGTCCTTTGTCCTGTGGGCATTGTGGATTGCAGCATTGTCATCAGGAGATGTAAAAACTGAAATGTGAAAATTCTTTTGTTTTGTTTATTCAAGTAAATCAAATTCTTTGAAGTGATTTTTAGACAAAAGTCGTTAGACCGTTGCGAGATTTATACTTATAAAGCAGTAGTGTATGTGTGTAACACTCTCTATAACGGCAAGAGTGAGTGAGAGAAAGGTTATTACTCAAAGTTATTTGTCTTGACCTGGAGATGTGTACTCTAGAGTGATGTATTCGATAGATTTTTCTTTTGCTAGAAAGAAAAAAACTAAAATCAAGAGAAATTGACTGAAAAATTCTTCCAACAGTAAGAAACAGTCGTATGATTAGTTGAAGTTTTTGCCACAGGTTATATTAATTACTTCAGAGTCAGAAGGCGGTCGCAAAGGAATGTTCTTCAGCAAGTTAAAGTGGAATTGAAAGCAAGACAGGCAATATATAAAATGAGGATCTGAAAAAAAAAGCTTTTTATGAGTAGTGCAATAGAAAAAGGAAACAAGAAAGAGAAAGCTAGCAGCAGGGTATCGTTTGAAATACTGGTACAAATTATCTTCTCTTTCATCGCGAACTTCACAGTTCTGCACTAAATACCATATCTCCATCTGTTTTAATTCTTATGATACCTTAACAAACACGTATTACCAAAAAATGAGACAGTTCACATATGAGTTCAGACTATTCACCCTGTCAGTTTTGAGGCAGTACCTCCATGTAAGACCGCTATCATTCAATAAGTTTCAATTCCCTTTCAACGTGTGATGTCGGTATATAACCTGAGACAAATATGTTGCGAAATTTAGTCGTCTGTATCCAGTTTTTCTCTAATTGCTCTTCTGCTCAATGCTAGACGTGAGGATTTGACTTATCCTCGCTTCTCCACTAGTAGTATAGATAGCCCATTGTGTAACTTTGTGCTTAATTCTAAACAAACAAACAAAATCTCCACTAGTAACAGATGGATCAGTTTTCTAGTAAATAAAAAATTTATTTGTCTTTTTTGAATTTCAGGCAGAGCTACACGAGGACTACCTGTCCCTAATTTAGCAGTGTAAGAGTAGAAGGAAAGTAGCTGGTCATCACCACCAACCGCCAGTTTTTGGCTACTTCTTTACCAACAAATAGTGGGATTGACATTGCAGGTCAAGTATCCTAACCATTTGGCCATGTCAGGCCTAACATTAAAAGAAGCATCTAGCCAGCGTTTTAGTTTCATTGAACTGTTAACAAAGTGGCGTATAGTAATTGTTATCAGTAAAAAGACTAATATATCAGATGTTATGTGAAACCAAGTTTATAATGTTGCCCACTTGGGTTTTAGAGTGGGTTAGCAGTAAGTGTATTGAATTACACCTCTAAGACTCGAGGTCTGATTTCCTCCGAAACATTGCAATTGATTCTATTCTCCTTGGTCGGACTTTTGGCACCTTAGTTGATCAAACATGCTTCTTATTTTTTTAAATTTCTTTCATCACTCTAACACAAAAAATTATTAAAGAGTAGAAAATACACTGTCTACCATGTTAACTGAACACCCGTCTGAATCTTGAATATGACCATTAGATACGCACGAGTATTTTTTGTAAGTTTACTACAAGGGTGCTATTTAGTTTATATCAAACATTAAAGTTTGCTAACGTAACTGGTTATAATTTTTTTTTGCGTAATTCAATTGTTGTGAGTTGATGTCATGTTTACTTAAACCACTTACGTTTTCGGCGTTTTTTAATTGAGTATTGTTACACAATAACGTCTCGTAATTTGTAGAAAGCTTTAAGTCTCAATGTAACAAAATACATATATAGGCGACAAAGATAGTGCAAGTAAGTAAGTTAGCGAAAGTGAAAGTAAGACAAAGTTAGTGAAATATATATGTGTTTATGTATAGTGGCGAGTTTTAAAGTGTAATAATCACAGATTGTATTAGTATAACAGAGCAGAGAAGAATCATTCATCTTGTGAGTTGGGCTCAAAGGTAATTGAACCATCCTTTATAGTTTCTTAACGAAACAGAGAAAATTAGTTTATGCACTGGATTCAACTGCGATAAATAATAATTTGATGAATTTTATATATACGTTTAACTTGTTTTGAATATATTATTTTAAACAAAGAAATTGTGTGCTGTTCAGTTATTGTGAAAATTTATTGCCAACAAGTCTTCTCCAATTCCATACATAATTTCCTGACAAAAAAATAATGAAGGAATGGTTTCAGCAAAACAACCATATTTATCTTCTATTATCTTCTCTTGAAAACCAGACTACGTAGGTAAACATACATCCAGTATGTAAACATGGAATAGCTTAATATGTAAATGGAAGGGTTTTTCGGAATATGGCATAATCCAAAACTTTTACAAGTTAAAGAATTAATGAGATGGCTATTACTTACCCTTAGACAAAAACAGAACAACAATAATAAAAAAAACAAACAAACTAATGTACACCTATTTCTCTCTCTCTCTCTCTATATATATATATATATATATATCGTATACAAAGGTTAATCTTATTATTGTTGTGGATATATGCATATATTTGTTGAAAATATATAAATGTTTCGTACTTCTGATATGTGGAATAAAACGCATTGTATGCATTTTTGTGGGAAGAACAGAGAATTGCTGAAGAAGTGCTTATTTATACTACAACTATGCAAAATATGGTAACTCTTGGAGAGAGAGTGCAATCCCTAGGTCATCAAATACCATTTATTCAGATGTAAGGAAAAATATTCTTTAAAATAATTAAATATGACAAAATGGTTAGTTTTGTAAAGTTTAACTTAACATTGCATAGTTTTTGTACGTGTTTGCTTCATGATTCAGTACAATGTTGAATGGCAAAAAAGCTCTAGACCTAAAAATGTTTTGTTCTTATTGATATAAAATTTTGTAATACCAGACTGTCGTTATTGTAAAAAGGTGAATGAATGTAATATATGATATTACATGTAAGTACATTATATATATATTTGAAACTATAAACATTGTTAATTTTGACTTATAGCCCACACTACGTTTACTTATTTTCTAACTTTTCCAAATAGTGTTAGATAACTTGCCAATTAAAAACTTTAAGGATCAATCCATGATAGATAAGATGATAGATGAGATAGTTCAGACAGAGTATTCATGATTAAACTATGTAGAATGGACGGCAACGGCCAAACACAAGCGTAGAGGCACTTGTGTCTCCACAACAGGCAGTTGCTGTCAATTCTACAAAGTTTCATTTTAAGTAACATAATCAAGATTTGAGATGGACGATCCTGGTAGGCCTTAGGAGAAATGAACACCCTACAAGGAAAAAGGATGAGAGCAGAGATAGCATAAAATTATAGCACTATCAGAAAATATACTTTGATATTGGCGAAGTATTGAAACAAATACATGTTATTATTAATATAAAATACATTTCATAGTGATCCATATTTCACGAAATGAATAATTCTAGAGTGAGATCTATTCTTGATTATAATAATTATGAAAATAAGTAACAAGTTATAACATCGCTTCAAGAAGTTTAACATATATATACTTAGCGAATTTATCTGTATTTTTTCTTTTCATCGAATTGATATATTCCTAACTGGGCAAAGTAAGCCATATCAGTGTTATTTTCAAAATTTAACATCTACAGAGTTTGCGTCTGTATCAAAACCAGCCGTCTTGATAATTCATTTTTACTTCAAGTAGGCTTATCGTCTGTTTGCTTTTTGAACTTCACGCAAAGCTACACGAGGGCCATCTGCACTAGTTGTCCCTAATTTTGCAGTGCAAGACTAGAGGGAAGTCAACCAGTCATCACCACTCACCGCCAACGCTTGGACTATTCTCTTACCCACGAATAGTGGGATCAACCGTCACATTATAACGCTCCCATGGTTGAAAGGGCAAGCGTGTTTGATGCGACGAAGATTCGAATCCGCGACCCTCGGATTACGAGTCGAACGCTTTAACCCAACTGGCCACGAGAATTTATGTTTCGTCCCTCCAGAGCTGTCATGGTAGAGTTGTTCAGTTATATGATATACAATGGATTAAAAATTTTCCCAAAAGTTTCAGTTTCTGTGGTTTCGTTACTCTCTTTCGTGATAATGGGCTAAAATCGTGGCTACAAGAACTAAACTTCTCTGACGTTATTCACTGATTACATAAATCTATTCAAATGAGTAGCGCAACAGCTAGGTAAGATTAAGGTTGCTTTTTATTTTATTTTATTTTTCAAATAATACTTGGAGCAAATATAACTCAATTTGTGTCTTATGTTATTTCTTGGAAGTGCACAGCAGGTTACCTTAAAAATATAGTTACTATGGTATAGGTCAAATTGTGTATCTTAGGGATAGATGTGTAATTATTCTTTAAATTTCTTGGTTTTACTTTCTCAACCTATCGGGGTCTTATGCGTAATTATACAATTTTTGTATTCACTTTTCCTTGTCTCATATTCCTCTTTTCTTCACCAGAATTTATATAATGTTTTATTTATTTATCATCTTTATGAATTTTATTGCAATATTTTTTGTATTTTCTTTTCGATTATAGTCGTGCTATTTTTTCAATATTTGCATGTTTTTCATTTCATGCATTCCATTGTTTACAGAAAATGTAAAACTAATTTTGAAAAAACTAAAGTTGGAAGTAAACACTTCGACATATAAGCAGATAAATATGAATGTAATTGGTGCTAAAATGGTCCAACAACTCTTTGTGAGATATTTCATGGTTTTAAATATTTTCAACGTAAATTAACCAAGTATCTTTGAGAGCTAGGGCGTTCCTAGCAAATTTATATTGTGTCAATTTATTATATAGGATTAATACCATTTCTTAATAGAATAATATATGTCTTAATTATTTAAGCCTGAACTATATTTGCTGAAAAAGGAAATCAAATATTTGTTTTTGTTTGAGTTGAAATAGTTATGGAGTTAACAGTGAATTGAAACACAAAAGCTTAGATGCTTAGAGTTTCAGTTTGTTAAACAGGAGAGACAAGTTGAATATCACCAGATCGTTATTGTTTTTCGGAAACTTATAGTTTTACCGGATAATATAACACTAAAAACACATATATTTGCAAACGGTTTTATCTGTTTTGGTTTGCAATTAGCTTTACCGATAATAAATGTCCATCCTTCCAGATCGTTCTACTGATATTTAATGTCTGAGTTTCTAAGTTATTTTAACAGTATGAGCTGTACAGTTATTAGAAATATAGTATATACAGATTGTCTAGTTTTAAATATTGTTTTAAGAACTGATAATTATCCAGTTTTTAGAACTATACTACAAGCAGTTGGTGTTTATGTGTCCAGAATTTTTTAATAGCAAAAAATTGTTCTGTTTCTAGGACTATACTATAGACAATAGAGAGTAGGTATCCAATTTTATAAATCATTATATAAGCCATCATCTCTTTTAAATGGGTGATTATTTTTCACATGAGTGTGATATGAACATATATATATTTATATATATACGTATAAAACAGTAGTTTACGTCGCATTCTAAATAATGTTAAGTTTCGTAGCGAAATAATATATGTTATAATCGTATTCTAAAGTTATTTACCAAGCATATTTGAAAGTACTATTCAAACAAGAAAATACCCTCAATAGCTCAGGAACTTAAAATTCTTTTAGGCACAATTGAAGTAAATTAATGTATGACACTTTTTTTTTTTATCAGACGTTTTTTTTGCGTTAGTAAAACGCTGGGTGAGGCGCGTACATTCAATTCGATTTTCCCACTCGTTAGGATCTCTACCAGTCTACTTTCAAGTACTCCTACTTTCATGCAGGAGTAAAGTGAATTTATCTATTAGACCATGGGCTTGGTCAAATTCATTAATCGAAAGGGTTTGACCTCTTGATTCGAAAACTGTAATTAGATCTCAAATCGGTCAAGAGATGACAGAGCTGTGTACTAAAAGTTTCTACTTCAAAAAATAAAACAAAAGTTCAGAGTTATTCTGAGTATCTGTATAGCAGCTAAAAATATAATACATAAAAATCAAATCGCATGTGAAATTAAAGCATTTGAAAAAATAAACAAGAGGATTCGTGATTATAACATATGCATGGTATGCACAATCAGTTAAGGTTATTCTATTTCCATAATATATAAGATATTACACGAGCGAAACTTTTAAATTGAAATTTCACATTCAGCAGAGTGGTTTGGTTAAAATATCTGTTTTAATAAATTCGTTGAATTCATCATGCGAAATGTAATCATACTGAAATAGCAAAAATACATGAAAATTCCGTTATCTATGTAGGTAATCTTGGGGACAATGAAGCTTAAAATTCTTAAGTTGATTTTTTCCAGTAACTTGAATAGCGATAAAAAAATACAGCAGTCTCTAGAGCTAGCAAGAAAATATTTTACATACATGTGTGTGTGAACAGTTCTTATTCCTTTCTGAGATACCAGCTGGTTCTAAACACTCAAGATAATAATTTGTCGAATGTAGCTTCCTTTTTATTTTTCACTTAATACATAAACAGTTTATTTTCTAATAAAAGAGCTCTATTTTGAAATTCATTTCATTTCTTTTCAGATATGTTTATAAAAATATCAGCAAACGAATAATGTCTGAAATTAATATGCATAAACGGCATAAAAAAGTATAATAAGGACCTGTTTGATTGAATCGCCTCTCAGTGGCTCAGCGGTATGTCTGCAGACTTACAACGCTAAAAATCGGGTTTCGATACCCGTGGTGGGCAGAGCATAGATAGCTCATTGTGTAGCTTTGTGCTTAATTCAAAAACAACAAACAACAACAACTTGATTGAAACATAGCTAATTATATAGTGTACGCGTTCTTCAGTGACATTAGTTGTTGTCAATGTAACTAAAATATAGAATTTTTATGTAATAAAAACGAGGCAGCTTAAATGAAAGAATCACACCAATATAATTAAACAATAAAAAAATGAAATGTGATAACATCATTTCAGTACCACCTAGTGAATGTAACAAAATATCTGAAAAGATACTAGACATTGAGTTTTTTGTATAAATTCAGTACATTAATGTGTTTATTTATAAATAGCTTTGAAATAAATTTCAAATTGCTATTAATTAGACGAGTATGAAACAACATATTTTACCACTAGGTTCTCTGGTTAAAAAAAAGTCACCTGTCAGATTTACAAGTTTAACTGTTATATCTTCTAATCCTGTACATATATATGAATTAAAACGCTTTTTTATAAAAAAAGGTTTATTTCGTTATCATTTTATTTAACTGGAACACGTAACACATAAATATCCTGGAAATACATTACATACAACAAAAAATGTTCTAGAGTTACTAGTAAGTTGGAAATCAACATTTTTAATTGTATTTATTCAAAATTGTCTAAAGAAATTTAAATAAACAAAGTAAGTTGTATGAAATGAAGAAACGTTATTATAATTTAAATACAACTTTTAGTAATAAAACATTAAATGATGAAAAATGTAAACGATACAACTAAGAAAGACTGATAAACTAAGACTCGGTAGATTAAATTAGTACCTTAATAATATTCTTAAGAGAATCCCAATTTTGGAACTTCTTTTACTCACGAAGTTATAAGTGTGAGAAAAGTCGTTTCCTTTTTATTGAAATCACAAGTACTAGACCCTAATTTTGATGTGCTTTTTGTATGATCTTAAGGACAAGAATAAGAGAAATGCAAAGTCTCACAAAGTTACAAAAAGTTATCTGGAGAGATGATACTAGTGTGATACATCGGTGAGCCAATGATGGCCCGTGATTAACGTTCTGGATTTTGGATCTACAAGAGCATTTTCGAATCCCGTTATTTAAAAAATTGTGCTCCGCACTCTGGGACTATGAAGTCATTATAATGATGATGCCAAACCCCATAATTCGTTTAAATAAGCACAATCCAAGAGTTGGCGGTGGATGCTATTCACAAGCTGTCTTCCATCGAGTCCAACAGTTCGGAATTAGATACAGCTAATGCAGATAATCCTTGAGTAACTATGCACTAACATCCAAAAATACACAATCAAATAATTCTACAAACTGCACAGAAACATTATTTCTGGTTAACTTACAGTCATGTGAAAAAGTTAGGACACCCTTTGAAAGCCTGCTACAGTAAGAAACAGCCAACTCAGTAACCTCAAGCTATGTTTTACAATGCTTATTTGTTTCTAATCGTTTTACCCTAGTAAATTTGGGATATGTTCAATAATAATTACTTATTTAGAAATATTATACCCAGTGATTTTGTACTGTGTTCTACAATAGTTAACAGTTTGTTTCCTCGAATACCTAATGACCTTGACCTGTGTTCAAAATAGTTAACAGTTTAATCACTTATCCCAGTGACTTGTTCAGTAATGGTTAATTATTTTGAGCTACCTAAACCAATTGGTATTTCACATCTATTTTCGTCAAGTAGTAACTAGTTTTATCACCTTGGATCCTATGACATTTATCCATACTGAACATCAAGTAAACTTAATATTCAAATCAAATTGCATTACACTTTTTAAATTTATATTTACTATCATGAAGTACAATAGACCCAAATTAGAACATAAAAAAGCATGCTACGTTTTCAAGGCACTAAGGTAGATAGAACTCAAATTCAAGCACCAAAATCATAAATAAATAATCACTGTAAGTCCAACGGATTATACGAGCTGTTTATAAGCAGTTTTATAGCATAATTATATAAAGGAATTTGGAGGTAAACTATATTTCTTCTCCCTGTCTTTAACCTTCATTGTTTTTTAAGCAATATCAAATTTTAAAAATGGTAGTACTTAAGAGTAGGAATCGAGAAAGATTCTAAATAATTCATACGCTAAAAAAATCACCCTGCCAGATTCCTAAACAAGAAATCGATAATAAAAAGCATTTATCAGGATTTAATTTGCACTTATATACTAATAATACGCTAAAAAGGCCGCTAACATTTCCGGTATAATAATTAAAATTTTCTAGAACAGCACCGTTTTAGTCTACTACCTAGCGACCTAATCACATCAGCGGGGCTAGCGCCTAGACACCTCAGACTATCTCTACAAGATTTTTCCAGCTTACTGGACTGGCCTGTGGGTATACGCTTTTGATAGTTCAATAAAAAATCTATATATGCACAGGTAAAACACAAATATTAAGCATATCATGCACCTACTTAACTATCTTTTCAACCCAGTTCAACGCAACAGGTGCGCTACATATCGATGGATAAACACGCGACAGATTGTGAAGGTAAAGCATGTACTTTATACAGGTATAACATAAAAAATAAACAAGCAAGAGTATTAAAAATTATGAATTTTAAAATAAAATAGAGATCCTGTGATAAAAATAATAAAACAAGAATCAAAACTGCATTCACAAATTTATAAAATTTCATCCCTATTTTAGCCTATAGATAACTGTATAAAGCTACCAAAGAAGGTATAAAAAATTACATCAACACTCAAGTCAGTTAACTGAACCACTGATAAACCGAAGAACGTTTTTATTTTTAATTACATATTCTTTTCTTCAAATGTCATTTTTATCGAATTTTTATCACTAACAGATCAATCATGATCTAGTGGTTCACGTGCTGACACTGTATATAATTTTTTAAACAGATTTGTTAGTGAGAATTGCATAATTAAAAAAAATCCACTTAATAAACGCATAATTTTTATTTTATTGCACAGTTATCAATTTTCATGGATGCATAACACGAAACTGTTGAACGAATAATTTTTATTACTTGCCCTATCAAAATCGGGGCGCAATATACTGGCTAGATACTTGAAGGTTTTAAGGTCTAAGGTCTGTTGAATTCACTAGATACTCTATATTGTAATAACATAAAATATTTGTGCTACTCAAAGCAGTTAATTTTAGTAAACGGTATTTATTATTAAATAATCTCTTATCATGCTTTTATTGCACACACACAGGAATTAGAAATATTTTCATAACCTGTGAAGTTTGAGGATATTGGCCCAGCAGTAAGTGTTTCGGATGAAAATTAGGTTTCTGTGTTTCTCGTTCCTTTTCCGCCTCAAAAAAAAAATCAGGGTCAGCACCATAGGGCCGTAAGTGAGTTATAATACAGTCATGTGAAAAAGTTAGGACACGCTATAAAAGCCTGTATATTTTTGAAACATTTTTGGATATATAGATATATAATCTCAATTTCAACAATACTGAGAGATTATAGGAATATAAATAAACAATTAAAACTGAAGAAAAGACTTTTCAAGATCTCCTGTAAATGTCATGCTACAAAAATGCATATTCTAACTGAGGAAAAAGTTAGGACATCCTACTCTCTAATAGCTAGTGTTACCCCCTTTGGCTGAAATAACTGCAGTGAGACACTTCTTGTAGCCATCTACCAGTCTCTGACATCGGTCTGAATAAAATTTGCCCCACTCCTCAATGTAGAATTTTTTCAGCTGCGAGATGTTTGAGGGGCTTCTTGCATGTACAGCCCGTTTCAAGTCACTCCACAGCATCTCAATGGGATTAAGATCTGGGCTTTGAGTCTGTCATTCCATGACTCCCCATTTCTTAGTTTTCAGCCAGTCCTTAGTGGATTTACTGGTATGTTTTTAGTCATTGTCGTATTGCACGTTCCGGTTCCACTGAGCTTTAATTTTCTTACAGATGGTCTTACATGATCCTCAAGCACCCACTGATACACAGTAGAATTTATGGTGGACTCTATGATTGTGAGCTGTCCAGGTCCTGCTGCAGCAAAGTAGCCCCAAACCATGACACTTCCACCTCTATGTTTTACAGTAGGTATGAGGTTCTTTTCCTGGAATGCTGTATTTGGTCTATGCCAAACATGTCCTCTGTTCTGGGGTCCAAATAATTCACATTTTCACTCATCTGTCCAAAGAACATTGTTCCAGAAGTCCTTGTCTTTGTCTACTTCTCTCTGGTAAACTTTAATCTGGCCTTGATGTTTCTCTTAGAGAGCAAAGGTTTCCTCCTTTCACACCTCCCATGTGAGTTAAACTTATGCAGTCTCTTTGTGATTGTAGAAGCATGCACTTTCACATCAACAGTAGCCAGATACTGCTGTAGGTCCCGTGATGACATGTTAGGGTGTTTGGAGACCTCTTTTAGCATCTTGCGGTCTGCTCTCGGTGTGAACTTACTTGGACGACAAGACCAGGGAATGTTGGCAGTTGTTTTGAAAGCCCTACACTTCTTGACTATTTTCCGAACAGTGGAATGGCTGATTTCAAAATATTTTGGGATCTTCTTAAATCCCTTACCAGACTCATAAGCTGCTACAATTTTCATTCTGAAAGCCTGAGACAGCTCTTTTGCTCTCACTAAGGTGCTCACTCTCACTTCAACAGTCAGGAGCATACCAAAGTAAATGTCTGAGGTTTAAATAGGGCAAGCCTCATTCAAAATGGTGAGTAACGATCTTTTAATCATGTGCATCTGGTGTGATACACCTGTGTGTGAGTTCAGCCATTTTATGTGGCAATAAATATGGGGGTGTCCAAAGTTTTTCCTCAGTTAGAATATGCATTTTTGTAGAATTACATGTACAGAAAATCTTGAAAAGTCTTTTCTTCAGTTTTAATTGTTTAGTTATATGTCTATAATATCTCAGTATTGTTAAAATTGAGATTAAATATCTATATATCCAAAAATATCACAAAAATACACAGGCTTTCATAGGGTGTCCTAACTTTTTCACATGACTGTAGGGTTTCGGAAGAAAGATTCTTTGAGATGTCTCTCTTTAGCTTACTAAAGGTATTTAAAACTGGGTAGCACAGATAATGTTTTGAGATATTATAGTGTTATGAATTTTACTGACAACTAATAAAATGCGTAATAAATTCAATATCCTACGTAACTAATCATTCAAGTATGGTTTCAGACACAAACAAGCAGCAGACTGGTGAAACGAAATGAGTAGAAAGTACAAAATTCAGTGTAAATTGATGTGTTCATTTTATTTATTTCTTTTTTTGTAATATATATATTACTAAGATTGGTTAAAAGGTGCCGTTATTCATGTAGTTGTCCCATGTTTTTAATACGTGCCAACTATTCAACCTATCCTATTTTGATTAATTTCTGTTGCATCATATTTTGAAGTGTAATAATTATATGCACTGCATAAAATTATATTTAATTTAGTACACAATTTTTCACAGACTTTATTCAGTTTTCTTTGAATATTTCTTATGAAAACTATGATGAATAAATAACGTTTTAGCTAAGTTAAAATATCCATATATCTGAAAACAATTGATAAGGATTAGTAAAAAGATCGATGTATATTTAACGAATATATCGCTATGCGAAGATATGAATTGAGTATTAAGAGGCAACCCCAGGAGTTGTACAGATAGATATTGACCCTTCATGTAGAAGCTGGTTGACACAAAGGATGTTCCTATACTGATATTATCAGTGATCATCTAGCTGTGTATTCCCTTACCGATTACCATAATTTCCTTTTCTTAAATATACTATACAGTTTTTTTTTTTTTTTTTGCTATCTAGCAGTTTCGTTTTCTTTCAATGTCGATAAGACCTTCCAAAGTTGCTGCTTTCCGTTTACTAAGCAGAGGAGGTCGATTTACCGCCAGTAAAGTTGTGCAAGATTTGCAACACATACTCACTTCTCTCACGAGCTTCTCAATTTCCTTGTATAGCTAGGCCTGACACATACACCTGAGTGATTATCTTACCATAGAGTTGCTTATTTCTCAGCCAACCGTGAAAGGACCAAATATTCTAAATTTTACACAGTGCTACCTGTGCTCAAAAGAAATGCTTAATGAATCAGCACAAAAATGTAAACTTGAAATTTATGACACTATATATAACATACATAGATCATATATGTTAAAGCTACTTCTATAAGATAATATCATTACTCGGTGTAGTAAGAAGAACATATAAAAAGGGTAATGTCACTATTTTATGTTATTAGGAAATATTGCTACTTGTATACATTCGATGGTTATGTATCGAAAAGATTGCACGAGTTTCCAAAAGACAACTTTGAGTGCACATTTCATACTGAGCGCAGAAAAGGTATATCTATACATCACTAATCATATTACATTTTTTTTCTAAAGATGAAAATAATGATATCTTTAAGATTTCCGTGACCACTGCCAACATTTGGAATAGGTAGGGCCACATGGCTCCTTTCTAGCCTTCAATCATTTAAAATTAGTGTGCTTGGACAAAATAATTAACTGTTTCTTTATTTGGGTCTGGATAAAATTTTATGTTTATCATAAAGATTATTTAATCTCTGCAGTTACCTGAACGAAATCAATACGATTCAGAACTATTAAATATCCAATAAAAATTAAAATAACATAATAAATAGTAAAAACAAAAGAGGGTATATTTACTTTGGAAAATAACAAATAAATCTTATCCTGATGCATGTGTGTGCATGACTTGAAACGTAAGTGCAACAGAAAACAATATATTTTAGGCTAGGTTTGTGTTTTTTTTCTTATAGCAAAGTCACATCGGGCTATCTTCTGAGTTCAGCGAGGGGAAGCGGGGATTTAGCGTTGTAAATCCTAAGACTTACTGTTGTCCCAGAGAGGGACCAAGGGTAAGTTAAACTAGTATTAATTATGCGTTTAAGTTTTTTTAAATATCAGTGATATTTTTATTATATTGAAACATATTACACTGTTTACTTTGTAAAGAAACACAATCAGTATCCAGTGAAGTTTTTCTTCATTATTTTCTCAGTATTTCGCTTAATTACTATAGTAACATGTTGTTGTTAACGTATCGGCAAGTGTATTAGAACTTATGCAAATTATAAATTTTATTTTAAATAAAAAAAAGCAGATACTTTTGTCTACAGTTCTCTTTGCTGTATGGAGTCAGTTGTAACTGTAATTGGTTGTTACATTTTTGTGTTAAATGTATTTATTTTTCATTTGATGACAAGCTATGCTAATTTCACAACATTAGCCAGCTTAATACATGAATAAAGCTGATAATAATGAGAAAAATAAATGTTTCTTCGAACTTTTATTTATAATATTGTATCCTTAGCATTATGTTTGTTTACTAAAATTATATTCGTTGTCGTCATGTTAATTATTTTCTGTTATTCTTCATTAACTTAAACGACTCACTGGAAACTTCATATTTTATAACACATTAATATATAGAAAAGTTTTAACTGTCCTAAGAGGTAATTTCCAGCTAACCGAAGTTTACGAATATATTTCGGTTTCTCTTTCAAGAGCATAATATTTGAGTCTAAATATTTTTAGTTATATTTTACCTATAAAAACCTCCGAGTACTAGAGGTATTAACTTTATTCACACAAGTTTAAGGTTCTATTTAAATGTTTGGTGATAACTAAGATGACTAGAAAGGACTCAGTTTCATACCAAACAGTACTTATAATATGAAATTTAGTTGTTCCTTAAACGGTATTGTTGGGTTTGAATGTTGGCTTAATCTTTTATGATTTTCGAAAAAGTACAAGATGTATCTAATAAAATATACAGTTTTTCCACAGTTACCCCGTATTCGGATTTCGATACCCTTATGGGCAGAGCACAGATAGTCCATTTGTAGCTTTGTGCTTAATTACAAACAAATTACCATAATCATTACGAACCTTATAATTTAACGAGTCAATTCTAAGGTTGATCGAAACTTAATAAGTAGTGTTTAGAAGTACCTCTTCTGACAGATTAGGTACAATATTTCATCATATTTAAGAACTAAAATAAATACACATGTCCTTTTTTACCTATATCAAAATCGATTAATAATATTAATTGATCTCAAGTGTTTTAGCTATACGCATATTGAACTGTGAAGGAATAGACTCAAAGTGTAAGAACACGTAATGGTTATCAGAAGGACCTTTAACGACTGAAGCGATGTATAATTTATTAAGACGACGTGCTTAGAGAAAAGAACGTTGTTTAATATTTAATGCTTTTATATACACGATACTTTAGATAATTAAAGTTAAAGGAGGGAGTACAATCACGTGAGTCTATGTAGCATGCTGTCATTAAGAGGATACCAAACAAAATACACTCATGCGAGAAATATTCGCTCTGAGAAGAAAAACAAACAGTAGATGAAATAAGGAGGTATAAGAAATAGCTAAGGCCAAGCTGTGCTGTGCTTACAAAGTTAAACAACCGTAATATTCCATGTTGTTGTAGGCCTGCTTAAGCTCAGTGAAATGTATTTGCTGATTTTACAGTGAGGTTCATAGTTTAAGCTAATGAAAAAATTAAAAAAAGTAAAACGAGAAATTTGAAGTAAACATCCTCATGTTATTACGTGCTTCAAAATTAAACATTACCCGCAGTAGCTAAAGTAAGCATCTACTTAATTTATTATAGAATTCTGTGCACGAAAAATTAAATATTTATGAGTTCTAAATAGTTTTATGTCCCGTAGATACATATACCGAACACAAGTAACAAGATAGATGTATGCTTTATTTCAAACTCAAATGAAGTTTTAATTATTTATGGTAATAATACCCTTTTCTATAATAGAACTTGATGTAGAAATCCTTGTATAAGACTTGTATTCTTAACTAAATACAACTTATTTGCTATCAAGATTTTCGATTGCAATTAATCTACAGTTAATGTGGTTTGTATTGCACGTTTCACTTTCCTTTACTTTTCGTCAAACTGCTCGTCGTATAGCAAATAAGAATATCCTGTATCTTAGTGAATCAAAGAGAATTTATCAATAAATTTATTTTAAGAATCTCAACAAACATATATGATCGAAGGTCCACGGTTATCTGAAAAGTAAGTGTTTTTTTCGTTAGTTCATAGATACGTTTGAGGACACATCAAAGTATTTTTTGTTTGTTTGTTAAAAGTACAAAATTATTTACACAACAGAATATCCGTGCTTTATCCACACTGTGTATAGAAATCTGATTTCCATTATTATAAGCCTTCAGTCTTGGCATTGAGCCAGCAGGGAGAGGGGGCATATGAAAGTGTACAAAAAAGTATCCTGGGCTGTGTGTTAATATTTGTTCCAAAAGTGTGGTTTATTTTTATACATTACGTACAGGTAAAACAAAACCATTATGCAAATATTTAGTTTATCGTCTGTACTCATTGAATTTACGCCTTCTTATTTCCGTGGTAACCCACTAAAGTTTAACATTTCTACATAACTATATATACATTTCTTAGTAAACCTGATGAAATTTTAACTAATTAGACAACCTTTGAAACTTCATATGAGACAAGCTTACACTTTCCAATGCTTGGACTACATACCTCTATCAGGAGGCTGCAATACAGAAACTGATTGCTTTATTTTCTAAAGTTTCAGAGGCACATCGTCTCCATCAAGGGGATGCAGTACAAAAACTGTCTGATTCGTTTATGGCAAAGTTACTGATGCAATTTGCTGTCGCACGTAGCGTTTACTTGCCGGCCAAAGGAAAGACAACTGACCAGCAACTCTCAGAGCCAACTAAATAATTGTAAAATTGATCCTTAAATTACAACAACCCCACACTGAAAAGGTGAACTTATTCGACACTAGAATTTAGTCCTGCTGTCCACAGGTTGTGCGTCGAACATTGTAATCACGAGACCATACCAGGCTCGAAGTATAGAACCAAACACAAAGAATGTTTATCTTTTAACTAACATATGACTCTAATTTAAAAGTATGTCAAACACTAATGTTTGTTGTCATGCTACTTGTATTCGTAGTGACATATGTTCTGCGACGGAGCTCTACAATTGGAAGGAGAAAAGAACGTACTTTGACCAGTCTTATTTCTTCTAACGTGTAAATAACACAAAATAGAATTAGTATTGAGTTTTTGTAAATTGCCCTTTACCGAGTTGTAAACTAAGTAATACTTAAAATATGGGCATTTACATAATCAGCAGAGTATTGCTATTAATGTTACACGTTTTATATATATGTTCAAAGTAATAAAAATAAAGTGTTGCGAAGCTGTAAATTATATACGCTAACATATAAAATTCCCAGAGTTCTTCTGCTAATTTATCTTCTATGAAAGAATGGCGATTATATACATTATTTCTTTTTAGAAAGACAAAAGACTTCAAAGGAAGAAAATACACCGAAACAGTCGTCCATAGGGAGAAACAACTAAAATCAATAGACACAATGTATCATGTATACAATAACCTTTCCTCCAGTGAAGATAACATTTCCTGCTTGTTAATATAGTATATAGTTAAAACGCAGTAAGTAACACCTTACAATAAACTCACGTGTGTATTGTAACTTCGCACTAAAAGAAGAACTGGAGAAACATCGAAATTACATATAACTAAATAAAATTATTCAATGGCACTGAAACAAGTATTAATGCATAGGGATACGTTATGTCTAAACTATTAATTTTATGGAATATAAATAGTACAATACATGATTTGGATTTCAAAGAAAACATCTACTTGAAATATGGAATGTAAGAACACATACGTAAAAAAAAAGAGGGAGAGAGAGAGAAAAAATACATCGGTTCTCAACCAACCAATAAAGTAGAATATAAATAAAATTTGCATGGCCAATTTATGTAAGTAATCGATAATCTCAAAATAGGAACCTAAAAAGAAATAAAAGGAAACCAGTAACAAGATGAATTTGCTGCTGAATAAAATTTAAATATAATAAATTATGCTGAGGAAAGTGTATATATAAGTTGAAATAAATAAAAGTTTCAGTATTTCTAAAAGAAATTTTACACACTTCACAAATGATACTGTTTCTTTATGATACTGTTTCTTTCTTTACCAAAAATAAATAAAGCCATCATGACGATAATGATATTACAGTTTCCTGAAAGGAAGATATTTTTTGTGTGATAATTTACGCTACTGTAAATTAACTATTTATCGTAAGCGTTACGTTTTAGTATTTTGTAACAAAATGTTTAAATTGATGTAAATTTGGAATATTAACGTATTCGTCTTAAAAAGTAATGGTAAGATAAACTCTTAGCCTACATTGTGTTAATATGGAGTACAAGTATAATAAACATACATGTCATGGATTATTGGTAATGTATGTTTCATGTAAACAAGCGTTACTGAGATAAACAAAAGTACGAGTATCTCGTGAAAGTCATAAAGTAGTGCTTACGCATACTAGGATGTTTAGTGTTGTGCGTGTTAAGATATTATTCGCGTACATAAATGTAAGTATTATATAAGGTTTTAGTAGTGTACATTTGCCTCAGTGTTGTGTGATATATGAAACAACTAGTGTACAACTAATGTTACGTATAATTTTTTACCGTTTCAAATATAAATTTAGCATCAAAAGACTCAAAGCAAGATGTTTTTACTAGTTACCACAAAAATACACAACGATCAAATTGTTCGACTCAGTTACACATTATAAAATAGCATCAGAATACATTGTTGGAAAAGAAAGTGAAGGCACTACAAACAACATAGTAGCTGGATTAAAACGTATACGTTGTTGATCTTAACCCTTAAACGTCAGCCATCATCAACTGAATCTGCTGCCTACAATATTGACGTCGTTTAAGGTTTAAATAGCATTTAACAGTAATTTGTGTATAAACTGCGTGTGATTTGAAAGTTTCCATTTGCTTACCCCTCATGACTTAGACGTACTGAAGCTAATAAAGTGACGAAAACATAAAATAAAAGTCATCGTCCCGGCCATTTGATGAGTTCTACAATTGAATAAATGATGTTTTAGGCAGTGCATTTTAGGAGGCAAAAACAAAATCTAAAATACGATTCTTACCTGCCCCTGATTTGAAATTCGAAATGTATAAATTAACAGAAATATGAAGGAATAAGCATTTACAAATTACATAATGCTTATCACAACAATTGGATTTACTGGTCTCTGATAATTTATAAATATTTACACAGTCGTAAACATGCGCAGTATATGTTAAGATTTCATTTATGGTACACGATCAATTACTTAACATTGATTTAATAAATGATACACGTTGGAACCAGCTGTGTGGAAGTTGTGTTGTATACAATTTCAAATATAAATCAACACCAGTAAGCTTGAAATATATGATCAACATCAGGTTAAAAATCTTTAGGATAGATGATGTCCATCTAACTAGACGTTTAACGTTTATTCTCAATCAAAATATACAGAAATAGAGTTACTTGGTCTACTTGTAAACGTAGACTTTAAATCTTAATTAGTTAGCATACATATAACTGAGACGGTTAATATTCGCAATGAAAATTTGTATTTGAAAATCACAAAATAAGTAACAACGCTTCTACTTCCTTAGGTCATCATAAGAGTAAGAATGATATCTGAAAAAGTGACCATTATTGATCTCGTGTACGGAGGACCAAAATAGTGATAGGTGTAAGTAAGATCGTTGTAGATTTTGTAAATATTTAACCTTTATAGAGAAGGTAACATGGAGGAATAATCAGAAGAAATGTAAAACTTTTTCTTGGTGCTGGTTTAATGTAGGTTTAAGTTCTTGTATAAGAAGTGATACTTTAATTACTTTTGTTTATTTACTTAATACGTTAGTGTTTTTTTATTTTTGTACCGTAGTTATTTGAGAAATAATCTTCATAAAAATGGGAGAGTGGTTTCTATGTTAGTTGAATCTGGTTTCCATTGTTCAGCTTGCTTCTCCTATTAGATATCATGGCAGTTATTGTAGTCTATTTTATATACGACGTTAATATTATGCTCACCAAAGTAGTTTTTACATATTATAGATTTTTATTTTGTACCTGGTTTTTGAATAAATTACGTGTTTACTGGAATGTTAAGCTTAATTATACGTTTTGCCAAATGCTAGTTATTTTGTCGATGATATCTAAAGTTTACAGTATGCAACAATGCAGTGTATAAAAAATACACAGTTTAAAACAAAACTTCACAGTCAAATGACTCATTTTGGACTGTACATTAAACAAAACAAAAACTCAATATGCTACAAAATGCAGCTACAAAATTTTGCTCATATGACAACCTTGACGAAGAAGTCAATCAACTAAAACAAGACTTTATTAACGTGAATAAATATCATACGAAAAGCGTCGAAAGAAATCACAACCAATAACACGACAGACAGCCAACTCACAACTCAAAAGGTAATGAAAGAACTAACACTAAAACATTTATATGCAAAAACGGCTCGTTTGGGCTGAGAAAACACTTTTACATAGAAGAGCGAACAACGTTTCGACCTTCTTCGGTCATCGTCAGGTTCACAAAAAAAAAACTAAAACTAAAACATTGTAGTGATCGTATATATTATATATATTTATTTACTTCAAGTAGGTTTCTTACCATCAGGAATTAATTAGTTTTATTTTTTTATTCTATATAAGACTTATATTTACCATACAGCATCTAAACTTTTCTGTTAGTTCATTTATATTTTTATCATATAATATTTTGATAAAACAATACAGTATATATAAGTTAACATAAAAATGTAATTTTTGTAAAATTGGTTGGCAGTCTTCTAGTTTTACTAGTATTGGCATTATTAGTTTTTATTTTTAGTTTATGTTTTAATAAGAAACATGAATAAAATATAGTTGATTGGGCAATCATCTGTATGAAACTATTTAGAGCAGTGCTAAACAAAATATTGAAAATGTTAAACAGGTTATGATTTTAAAACTATGCTAAACTTGCAGAATAAGCAGGGAAACTTGTTTAATTTTGCAACTAAACTCTAATTGGTAATAATTGCTGAAACTATCTACAATTCTAACTGTATAATTATAATATTATTCAGGTGGGTATGTACTTTTCCTCTAGTTTATATTCTAATGATACAGTGCTTTATGTATAGCATGCTTGATATAAATATAGTACAGAGGAATGAATACAAGAGGAATATAATGTAGTTTAACCCTACGATGTGTTTGGCACTATCCAGATCATGTTGGTTTTTACAAAAATGGATATATTATCTATCAAGCCATTTATAGTCGAACATAGTATGAGACACGTTATTAATTTATTGGCACATTGTTTTCTGTAACGTTCTTCTGTATTATTTCTTCTTTATTACAAGTTTACATGACTCTCCAGTTACCTCTTTCAATTGATCACAATATAAAACATTATTGACTGAACAATTACCTGGATGGAAATATGGTTGAGAACCTGAGGACAATTTGAAACTTTTCTGCCATTACGAGCTTCAAATATGCACTTTATTCCAGTACTGAAATGGACTTCTACTGAAGTCAGTTATACTCAGCTACTGTACACATTACATTCGTATAGTTCTATACGAATAAGAAATGGGAAGGAAAGATTATCACTTACAAAATAGTCAATCCTATTAAAAAACATATTAGCTTATAGTTCAGAAGTGTTAAAGTTAGAAAGTTAAGATGTAGTATGCTAAAACATTTGCTTAAACGTATTTTGAATTATAATAAACAGAAATATGTACCATTAATTCTACTACTGGTTTATAAAACAATCATTTTTCATGCTGTAATTATAATTGCTGTGGTTGTAAATTAAATCTTATTGTTTTGTTTCAACATATCTGTCTTACTACAATCACAATTACATTGTTGAAGCTTTTTCAAAAGGGGAGTCAGTAAAACCAGTTGATGAAATATTGCATATATATATATATATTTAGAAAGTGACATACTTCTTAGTAATTGAATAAATGACAAGCCAAAAAAAAGTTTTACACTAAGCCTGCTTTGGCCCTGTGACATAAGTACACAAGCGTAAAGGAGACCCAAATACTTTGATATGGTAATTGTATAGCCACAAAATTTGAATTTATGGAAAATGTATTTTGTAATTTTTAAACTATTTTTGTCTAAATAGTAGGTTAAACACTGGCAATATTTTAATATATATATTATTGTTTTATTACCTCAAAAAATTCAATTTTTTATCTTTTGGAATCCATTTATTAAATGTTGCTCTTACACAAACTTAAGGTTTTACTGAGTATTGTTGAGGATATAAGCTTCCGTCCGTTATTTAACACGCATTACAAGTGACAAACACCTCTTTGTGCAGTGTAGTGTAAATGATTTGATCCTTTAAAATATTAATCAGTCTAGTCAAATTGCTTCAGAAAATTTAATGTAATATGCATTAAGATGAAAAAAGTTTTCTTAACTGACGTTACGATGACATTAATTATAAAGTTTGTGCCCACTGCGATTTTTAACATTGCATTGAATCAATACATTTAGATACTCGTAGCACCGAGTAATGGTAATTAAATTGTTCGCATAATTTGACATTATGTTCCAAATGTTACCTTGGTAGTTTTATTCCCAACCACAAGAAACAATTAAGAAATGATGAAATAGAGGTACAAAAAATAAAGACCACACATTACTGAATAGAAATGCACGTAACATGTACACTTTAAAGTAGCTACATTGCAACTTAGACTTGAAAACATGTTTTGTAATATGGTTTTATCCTATTTAGATGTAGTAAACAGAAAAGTTGATGGTGCGAGATTTGGAAAGAAAACCCAAATAAATACATTTTAAACAACTATCCAAAGCTACAGTGAGGAAGATGGATTTGTTAAACTACTTTATGTGTCATGGCTAGGTGGTTAGGGCGCTCAGCTCTTAATCTGAGGGTCCAGGCTTCGAATTCCTGTCACACCAAATATGCACGTCTTTTCAACCGTAGGGGCGTTATATGTTATGGCTATGCTCACTTTTTGCTGGTAAAAGAGCAGCTCAAGAATTGGTTATAGGAGTGATGATTAACTGTCTTCCCTCAGGCATACATTGTTAAGTTAGGGAGGCGAGCGCTGATAACTTTCGTGTAGCTTTGTGAGAAATTCAAAAATAAACAAACAAACAACACAATTATATGTACATATTGTTTGAGTAACTTTCTTGTTTTTTGGTAGTGATTCTATCTGACAATACTTTGTTGTAAATTGTATTTAACTAAGTATCACTCACGTCTATTTAATCAAATAGTTGAATTTATATCCTAATTTTTTTTAATATAGATGCAAATACGCTTTGGTTTGTTCTGAGTATAGCACAAAGCTACACAATGGATGAAAACCTGGTTTCTAGTGATATAAGTCCAGAGACATACCTTTGTGCCACTATGAAGGCACAACCTTTGCAATATGCATATACAATTTAACAATATTAATAAACTTACATGTATGTGAATACATTTTATTCTGAAAAAATATAGAAACTATAGTAACATAAACATTGAAATATCTCTGCCACAAAGTGGAACTTATGCAAACAAACAGAATGAAAGGTAGTGTAACAATGTTCCAAAAAAGTGGAAAACTGTTGAAAAACAAATTCCTTTGAATGAAACAGATTTTTAATTTTTATGCCTTTCTTCTATTTTGTTTAATATGAAACAGACTAAATTATATCTTAACACATTCCAAAGATAAAAGAACGAAAGGAAAATTACGTAGCTGAGAGAACGAATAAACGAGAGAAGTGAGGGAAGAAAGTAATATGCTACCTTTAGAAAACACAAAACAAATCTAAATATATATATGCAAAAACGGCTCGTTTTTGAATTTGAGGCACATAAGGCAAATTGAAGAGTGAGAATAGCACGATCGTAGCACTCGGAACCTGCATCATCGTTACAACTCAGGAGTTACGATATTTTTATAATTCTAGAGCTAGCTTATAATTATAGCTCAGAATGTTATCATTAAGTCTCAGAAACTAACTCATGAACCCCACTCAAAACCTCTTCATCGTTATATCTGAAAAACTTCATTATTGTTACAGCTCAGAGGGTTACCTTACCATTGCAGCTCATAATGTATCTTATGACTGCAAATTAAAAAGTACCTTATTGTTTTAGCTCAGAAATTATATCATTACGGCTCAGAAGCTATGTTATCATTGAGATACTATTGGTAAAAGCAACAAATTTTTAATTAACACATATACATGTAGTTTAATAATCAAATTGTAACTTTCAGTTTTATTCCTAATACTGTAGCTTGCTTAATACAGATAAAGCAGTTTGTTAAATACATTTGAATGACTTTATAGAGTAAAAAGTACACCAGTCTTAAGTTAATCATGTACTTTCAGTTATTAGTTTTATAAATAATAAAATTAATCAAAAGTATTCTTCAATATTTAAGTAAAAATAAAATTACTCAGTTGTTCTAATGGGACAACGCTCATATCTGATTAACTGATTAAAAATCCAAAAGTATCGAAATACCTGTATAAAATGTACTACTCTAACTACGTGTACTCCACATAGTGAAAAATGGTAAGAGCTTTTATTTTTATAGTTTATAAAAGAAGCATTATCTTTTAAAACTAAAGCATAATTCTGACTAGCAACAGGGAACCGTCATGGTCAGGTGGTTAAGGCACTCAACTCGTAATCCGACGATCGTGGGTTCGAATACCTGTAATACCAAACTTGCTCGCCCTTCAGCCGTTGGGGGGGGGGTGTTATAATGTGACAATCAATCCGATTATTCGTTGGTAAAAGAGTAGCCTAAGAGTTGGCAGTGAGTGGTGATGACTAGTTGCCTTCCCTCTAGTCCTACACTATTAGATTAGGGACGGCTAGCGCAGATAGCCCTCGTGTAGCTTTGCGCGAAATTAAAAAAAAACAAACAAACAAACTAGCAACAGACGTTGTCTTTTTGATCAGTAAACGTGTTTTATATCTTTTGTTTAATAAAACTGAAATCATTAATAAGCATAAATGGAACTCATTAACAAAAGCTTAAAAGTAAAGACTAAAAGTTCTTGGTTAATAGTAATCATACCTAAAGAATTAATAAACTAGCAGACATTTAGATAAATCACTTTCAAATGAACAGAAAGTCAGGAAAAGTAATGAGTTGTGAGAGAAATAAAATATATATATATATATTTTTAATTCAGTCTTGAATTGAAAAACACTCACAGACGTACATTGATTTTCCTTAACTCCGACCATGAAATAACAAATACGTTTTTGTTTTCAAATATTCGCGCAAACGAGCACAAGAATATATGTGCTAGCCACCCTTCATTTCGAAGAGATGTACGAGAATAAAGATAACTAGTCAAAAGCACTCTTCACCAACTCGTGGGCTACTGTAATCAAATTGTAGGATCTGGCTATCACACTTATAACGGACCCACAGCTGTAATGTGTGGTAAATGAACACAAAACATGAACCTTTGTATTCACAGTCGATCGCGCTTACCCTTAGGCAGAGTCCGACGCAGTTCAAAATATACTTAAAGTTTGTTTTATAATAAAAATGGCAAAAAAATAATTCAGACCAAAGCAATGTATGATTTATTATTTGGAATTAAGGACAAAGCTATATTACGGACTATCTGTTCTTTGCCCATCACAGGTATCGAAAACCGGTTTTTAGCGGTGTGAGTTGGCAAACATTCCGCTCTACCATTGGGAGGCCAAAGCAATACTAAATGGATAAGATAATTCAGATATAATTTAAGTTTAAATTTCTGAATGAATTTTGTTATGCCTAAGGTAGAAATCTGTAAAAATGTTTTTTTAAACCCACATTATAAAACAGTGATAGATGTATACGAATAGAACACTTTACATATTGACAAATATTTTTTAAAACTTTGACACAGGGAATGTGTTTAATTTCAAAATAAACTTTGTATATACTCTCTATTTACCAGTTATATCCAAAATAGTGAAAACTCGCTTCCGAAATGATTAAATAATTGGATACAGTGACATGAATGCATGTGCGACGCGTCATTGTAACTTCTGTATTGTTAAATAGGCACGGTTGAAAGGTCAATACAATAAAAATAATAAATGTATGTACTTTTAGATATTATAATTTATCTTGAACGAGTCTCCGATTTACTATCTTATGTTTTATGACCTTAATCACACTGAAATTTTAATTTTAATTAAGAGGTTATTTGAATATTGATATGTATCGAATTTATGATATTTGTCAAAAGATTGTTACACTCAGTTTTCTTTCTTAAAAGAAATATATTTTAATATACAATCAACAATACCTTTTATAATAGCGGTTATTACAAATGATGATGTATATAGAAAAGTTTTACAAACTTGCCAAGAATACTAAGTCTTCTTTCTAGTCTGGAACCGCATATTTTATGAAGGTTTTCGATGAGCAAATTAGTTTACAGTTGGTAGCGGTACGGTTCGCTTAACGGGTAAGCAAACTAGCTTTTCACACGAGTTTTGTTTGCTGAAATTATAAAATGTATTCGTAGAAATATTAACGTTCAAAGTTAATTCACTGAAATAAAGGGTTTGTTATGTTCGAAATCTATAAAATTTCATGGTCAAATATCTGCAGTTTCCCGGTTGATAAGTGATAAAATTGTTATAACTTTCGAGGTTTATAGTATGCTAACTGTAGCAAACCAACAATATATAACGTTAAGGCGAGGTTATAGAAATTTCAGTTGGCAACAATATTAAACATATTTTTTATTCCTATATGCAAGAATCTTCCACAAATTTAGAGAATGGGCGGGAATTTCGCAATACCTAACTCAAAAAACATTTTACCGAAATGTAAGTCTTTACTTACATTTTCTTTACTTGTCGAAACATCCCGAACGATGCAATATTAATATTAACATAACTCTTTTAAAACATGAGGAAAGGTATACTGATGAGTCTTTTTTATCATTTATTTGAAAAACAACAAAACTATCTAAAAAAAGAGGTTTTTGGGATTTATATCCAAAATTTTACACACTGCAATTTGTAATTAAAATTCAACTTAGAAAGAATTTCTCACTGTGATCAAATACGAAACTGAGTTTTCTTTTTCCTAAACAAATAATTAAAGTTTGTAGAAATCAAAGAAACAGTGAATTATATGTTAATTTGGTTATTCTATCAGCCAATTTTAATAATACGATTGCCTTATGAGTTTAAACATTCTATTATTTTTTAATTCTTAGGCTTTTCATTTAGGAAATTACAATCTGTTACTTTTTTCTTTTACTTTACTGAAATGAACTTTCTTTCTGTACTCGCCCAGAATACAAATAATACAACTTGATCCTCTCCCTTCACTTAATCCACTGGCTTCCAACTCACTAATCTCTGTATTTCCATTTTTTTTTATTCTGGCGTAGTTTTACTTTTAAGAAGCAAGAACTGAAAACTTAGAGTTCAGCTCTATAAGGTTTTCAAATCTAAAACTTTTATGGTTAGTTTTTAGTAATTGCAAATAAACAATTATTTGTAACTTATGTCAAAGTGGTAAAAGCTGATGGTTGCTCATTATCATGTAGAAAATACATATTAATTTGATTTGATAACGTATTTTCATATTCAAAACAAATAACCTTTACAAAGGTTGAAATAGTATTAACGAGCTGTTTATCATTTCTTATTAAAATCGTTTATTAATTTACTTTACGTTGCTTCATGGCTTCTGGACCGCTTAGCACAGTTTCTGTGATATATGAGTGAAATTATTAGAAATTTACTGTTTCTCGCTTCTAATTAAAATTTTCCACTATTTTATTTTTAAACGTTATCTAATGTACCAGACTCAGTTTCGCTGACGGTATTTTATTTGTTTGAGAAGTGTATTTTTCACTTAATGTTTGTTGGCAAATTTAAGTGATAGACTGCAAAATAAGTAAAATATAATTAGCACATTCTCGCTTCAGTTTTAAACTTTAGAGTGTAAAGAAATGTACAAGAAGTCAAAAACTTTGTAAAAACATCGCTTATTGTTTGTCTTTTTTTATTTTTATAAGTGAGATAGATACTTAAACTATTACAGTACGAAATTAATTTCAAATTAATATATTATACCAATTGGATTCATACCAATCTGTATTCGATACACAAATGTAATAACAACCCAGCAACACCATCAACACATTCGTGAATATTCGAAAGCTGTGATATTAGAAACACTGTTAATTTGGCAAAACTGTAATTCAATACAAAAGAGGTTTAACTAGTCAGGATATATAAATATTTTCCTTATCGTCTTAGTCTTAGAAAGGAGATATAATTATTCTATGCAAACAACCAATCTTTGTTAAAAAACAATTTTAATTCAAGCCTTCCTCCCTAAAATAGTATAATAATTAAAACGATAAAAGAAATACCACATTTCTATATCTCTTGGTATTTGTATCAACTACCAGGTGACGCTATGACTGCATCCCATTTGTCTTTCCGTCTGCTTTCACTGGTAATTGCTATGAGACAGAACTCGGTTAAGTCAATCATCTACAACACAGGTGTCGTATTTATTCTTTTCCAGTATTGCTTAATACTAATATTACGCATTTGCAGCAAAAGTACTGTATAATATATATAAACGTTTATATGGTAAATATGCTTAAGATCTACTATTAATAATATTATGAAACAACACGCTGGGCTGAAGAGGAAATGTGAACGTGTCAAAACTTGTATTCATAAAACTTTGGTGTTGTTCCATAATATTGGATCTTAACTTTATTTCAAGTTACTTTACTCAATATTGTAAAATTTTCTTTTGTTAGAATACGCAAGTAATCATCTAAAGTGTTTATATATTTTGATATAAATCAATATAAACCTATTATTTATTAAGTATTATCATTATTTAAAGATAAATTATGCTGCTGTAATAGCAAACGCATTTCAAACGAATACTTATCATCTTAAAGAATGGTGTCATACGACTGAATCTATTTCGTTAGGTAAACGAACTGATTTTTTATATATTCATTACTATATGCAATTTATTCGGATAAAAACAGAAAGAGATTTGCTTGTTTGTTTTTTAATTTCGCACAAAGCTACTCGAGGGCTATCTGTGCTAGCCGTCCCTAATTTAGTAGTGTAAGACAAGAGGAAAGGCAGCTAGTCATCACCACCCACCGCCAACTCTTGGGCTACTCTTTTACCAACAAATAACGGGATTGACTGTCACATTATAACGCCCCCACGGCTAAAAAGGCGAGCATGTTTGGCGCGACGGGAATGCGAACCCGCGACCCTCAGATTACGAGTAGCACGACTCAACACGCTTGGCCATGCCGGGCCCAAAGAGGTTTGAAATATACATATAAAAAGGCTGAAAGAGTTTTATGTCTTTGCGTCATTCTGATTGTTTTTATAATGGTTTTAATTATTAATAACTTCAGTTTCGATAGATGTTTTCATCATTAAATTATTAAATTCGTTTTTTATATGAAGATAATCGAAAAAGGTATAGCAAGTATGGTCAATTCTGTTCACAATGATACAAGCTACTACGGTTTCGGAAGAAGGGTTTAAAAGTAATTACTATAAAAGATTAAATAACTTAGTTGAGAGCTATCTCCGATGGTAAGAAATAATGGTGATCAAAGATGTATATCTAAAAAAAGATACTAAAACTTCTCGGTGGCACTACAATCACTTCTTTCAGTAAGTTTGTTTTTTGAATGTCGCGCAAAGCTACAAGTTGGCTATCAGCGTTATCCATCCCGAATTTAGCAACGAAAGAAAGCATCTAATCAGCAAATCCCACCACCAAATCTTGGGCTACTCTTTTAAAACGAATAGTGGGATTGTCCTTACATTAAAACGTTTCTAGACATGCAAGAAGCAATCTATATGTGTTGTTTAGTTCTATAAGTTCAAAATATATGAATTATAAAGTAGCTCCAATTGCAACTATATGTACGAAGCGTAAAATTGTAAAATATATAAGGCATTTTGTTAACGCCTTCACAAGTTGAAAAAACACATTTTATTTATTCTCTAAGCATTCGTGAAATATCTAATAGAAAGAAGCTAGCTATAAGAAAAGGAACTTATTTTCTAAAGTCTATTGATATTGGATCTATCATGATGCAACGATTTTCAAGGCAATGAATTTATACTGCTTAACATCGAATGCTTTCAAACAAATCTCGTAAAACTGACAAGTTGTTTGTCAGAGAACCTGTTTATCATGAACTTAAAACGCGTGAAAAGCAAATAAATTCAGATAAGCAAGGATGACGACATTCTGACTCTAACTTATTCTCATATTATTCTAATATTTAAAACTTACTGAATAAGAATTTCAGTTTTTCTCAAGTATTATTCTGTAAAATGATGTTTTTATTTGTTTATTGCTGAGAACAAAACTATATAATGGACTGACTGTCTGTGCTCTTCTATCGTAAATATCGAAACTCGATTTCTAGCGTTGTAAGCCCTCAGACTTAGAACCTTATTTGTTCAGCATACATATCAATATTTATTTTATTTTCTGTATAAATAATACGTTTGTATTCTCAGAACTTTTCTCGTAAAATTCTCGATTAAACGCAACAAATCTCTTCTCCTTAGAAAGAGCTTTGTCCGAAGAGTCCGGATTGCATAATAGCTTTCACATTCAGAATCACCTTATTTCATGACGACTGACTTCGATTTCAACTATAGTTGTTTTTTCCGCAAAGTACTTCACAGAAACAACACTTAACTCGCGTGAACTTTGCCTCCTAAAAAACTAAAACATATTACATTAAATACAATTTCTATGAGTTTTTTTTCGAATTACTAATATCTAAAATACGCATGAACAGCTAGTTCAAAACTATGTGCTTATCACTTTGTAAACACGCAATAGACGTTTCTACATACTCAACTAAATTCGTCTTCATCACAACATTACTTTTGCTTTATTTGAAATAATTTAGCTTCGCTTTACAGACTGTAATAAGCACCTTTTAACGGCTTTTTTCTTTAAGCATGGGTTTTAATCTTTGTTTTTGTGAGTTCCTTTGTTTTAACTTGTAAAAACATTTTTGTAATTTCGCACAATGCTGCACAGGAATTAGGTGCGCTAGCCGTCCTTAAGTTAGCAGTGAAAGACGAGAGGAAAGGCAACTAGTCATGACCACCTACCGCCAACTCTTGGGCTAATCTTTTAGCAAAGAATAGTGAGACTTATAATATTATTCTCGCCCTTTCAACCGTATGGGTAAGGGTGAGCATGTTTGGTGGGGCAAGAATTCGAACTCTTGATGGCGAGAAAGCCACTTGAAGTAAAGATGTATTTCATAATGGCTAGTATAGGCATTAACACTTTTATTGATAAAGAGAGAGCAACGTTTCGACTTCCCTAAGTCATCTTCAGGTTAAGGTCGAAACGTTGTTCTCTCCTTATCAATAAAAATGTTAATACCCATACCAGCCGTTCTGAGATACAATAATTCGAACTCGCGACCCTCAGATTGCAAGTGGAGAACTCTAGCCACCTGGCCATGGAAACCGTGTTGTATACTGACTGTTCATAGTTGTTTCACACTCTGCACACTATTATATATACATATATGATTACGTGTAATTTTGCTAAATAACGTTACTTCTATGTGGGTTTCTTTGTTCGACCGATTTTTTTTTTTTTCAAATAGACTGGGATTTATCATAGCTTATTCCATGTTTGAAAATGATATAACAAGGAAAATTCGAGAAAAGAGTATAAAAACTATTACAAATATAATGAATTATTTTTATCCAATGTTTCAGACTACATAAGAGAAACAGTTTCTTGTATAATATTTACTTTCTTTTTCAAATAAATAACTACTGAGATTAGGTTATGTTTAATAATTTGTTAAGACGCTTGTGGATAAGATTTCGGGATTTCTTGCCACAGAACTAAGTGTAATGTTTTTAAATATTTAAGAGGAAAATCTTTAAATAAATAATGTTACGTTAAAAAAAGAAATAAGAGTTTGTCAGTGTTGAGAGAGAGCGGTTTAAATGCTTTTAAATACAGTTACCGAGGCTAATTCTAAAGCACTAATGGTATAATTATTTATTTCTGGTATAGTGGTTTT
Organism: Tachypleus tridentatus; assembly: GCF_004210375.1. Taxonomy (NCBI): domain Eukaryota; kingdom Metazoa; phylum Arthropoda; class Merostomata; order Xiphosura; family Limulidae; genus Tachypleus; species Tachypleus tridentatus. Next base: position 55,980,490 of record NC_134828.1, read on the forward strand.
CACTCACATTCGAGTTTCATTTTTAATAAATAACAAATACTTTTCGTGATTGTTATGTCACTCTCATTTGCTCTCATCATCTTTACAGATATAAAAAGTGCCAACTGACTGTGCTATTGTTGTAATTGGTTGTTCTATTGTCATAGCGGACAGTGAGTGCTATTGGCCTAACTGAAGGTTTTATTTTCCTAAGTGACTGTGTTATTGTTTTAGCTATAAAGGTGTACTGTCAGGTGCATGTAAAGAATGCGTCTATGGTATAAGAAATAATTAGGTAAGTAAAGTGTTTAAGTGAATATATTTGCAGTTTACTTTCTTTGGTAGTGGATTGTGTGTGGGGTAGTAATTAACATGTTGGAATTTATACCGAGTGTTCTGAGGTTGAGACGTGATGCCACTGAATTTCAGCTTTTGGTGCATTATGAAAGGAGCAGTCAATTCTGGTATTTGATTCAGATATTTGATCATAGCATTCTTCAATGCGAGGGCTGCTGGCTAGCTGCACCTTCTCTGATCAGTAGTTCATAATTTGAAACAGCTATACTTAACTTCTAGCCCTCTGAAAATATATCACTGTTATTAAATCGATGGAATTTTATTCAAGTATAAGACGTAATGTTTACCTTTCTATTTTGAGAAATTTAAAATTTTTGAAAATTGTAGATTTCTGAAAAATGTATATGTTGTTGAAGCTCTAACTAAATAAAATATTTAATGAAATACACAAAAAGTTTTATCTTGAGAAAATCCAAGAGGTCCAGAAACTAAAACAACATTTATGTTTTCTTGTTTCTAAGTATTTTTGTGATGACCCAAAACTTTCGCTTATAAACTTGTAAAACAGAATTAAATCCATTATATGTTATCTTAAAGCTCAAGAAAAATACCGAAAAAGTGAAATAGAAAATAAAAAAATATATTACTTAGAACTTTACCGTTACATTTATAAGAAGTTAAACAAAAACTTAAACAATAATGTGGAAATCGTGGGCTGTATTTATTTAAATAAAGTGATAGCTAGAGATTAGTAATAACTTTGCATAGAATTTACTCCAAATGCCAATAAAGAAAGTTGGTGAAACTATACATTTACAAGTTCCAGTAGCTAATAGTTACCAAAAATGATGCTAGTTTTGACAATAGTCTAGATTTAATTTTAAGGAGCTTTTCTGGTTGCAAGTTAGCTGAAGTGGAGAGGAGGTCTTTAAGTACATAGATTCAACATTTGTTTAACTGTGAAGATATTCAAATATGAGACTTTATTTAACCCTTACTATAAGAACCAATACTGTTCTATGTATTCTAAATTTTTATTTTTAATGAAACAATGATTTCTGGTTTTAATTTTTTTCTTAATAAACATGATAAAAAACAAGTGTATTATCTGAAAACAAAAAGAATGGAATGTACTTCATGTCGTTTTAAAAATCTAATATTATGCTTTATTTGTGTTTTCTTAACGTAAGTCTACACAATGAATTACCTGTCCTGTGGCAGCCACTAGTATCGTAGCCTGAGTTTCAGTGTTATAAGCTAGATAAAGATATTGCTTGTCTCACTAGAAATAATTATCAAGAAAATATTTATAGTATTATAAGATATAAAAGTAAATTGGTTAAATTAAATAAAGGCCTAACTAATACGTGGGAGACTAATCTGCAGAGGTATTTACTTATATAGATGTTTGTAAATATAGTGAAACACATCTTCTTCAATAAGAAGTTCCATTTGTGTTCTTGTACGTAAACTAAATACTTTGTTTTAACGTTAAAAACATGAACCTAAATTCGGTTTGTTTTGTATTATCCACCCCTGTAGATTGTGGTCAACCAAGACCATTTCCTGTATTAGTTCGTCAGATAATGGAATTCGAAACACTGTTACTTTCGAATAACATTTCCAGACAACTGATATTCGGAATATTGCCGCCAGAGAAACATGAATACATAGGAATTGCTTAGTATAAGACTTAATTCAAATACAATAAAGAAAGTTGGGAATTTCTATGCAACATAACGTAATGGAATAAACATACAAGTTTGGCTTAAATTTAATTAGCACAAAAATAAAACAAGTGTGATTTAATAAACATAGAGTTTAAATGACATATGCTGTGTTCTATTTAGCTTAACTTTCAATTTCAATTAATGTTCACTTGACTTTGTGAAGTTCTTAATACGTGATCCACCAATTGGTAGGTGACTAGCAATGGGTTGAAATAAAAAGGAATATAAATAGTACAAATACAGTGATATTATAGAAAAAGTAAGGATACAGTATCATCGAATATTTCAAATGTTTTTTACGACTTCTCAATAATAAGGAAATACGTCTGTTCTCTGTAAATTGGAATAAGAGACGACAAATATATCACATTCACTCTAAGTGACTTCAGGAATATGAAAACCCAAACTAGAAATTACAAAAATTACACATAAAAATTTGTCTCGAAACTAGTTCCATTTCATTCTGTGATATAAATTATCCAAAATTGTGAAATATATCCAAGAAAATACAAAGAGTGGCTCATGGAAGCAAATGAACTGGACACAGCAAACAAAAACTAACGAGAATATATCAGCTGTCATGCATAACCACAGATACAGACTACAGATACAAGAGCTGAAATGGTGTAAGTGATCCTATTTAAATAAAAACAGATGAAAGGAGTCTAACTGGTAAAGTTAATTAAAATAGATCTGTTGAACCAAAATATAAATAAATGGGTTTCAGTTGACTAGTCATCTATTATTTGTGAATTGATATTATATCTGATAATATGCGTCATATTACATAACGTTAATAAGGCTACGAATTATTTGATCTTATCATTGCTACTGGTTTAGTACTGATTTAACAGGAAGAATATGCAATATTATTTCAACTAATTTATAGTGAGCTATTATATTTTGTTACCGAAACGGGCGAGAATTCACTGAGAGCTCATAAGGTTAGGTGGGTCACAACAATGCCGTATACAATGGTCTTTATTAAATCTGTTGTTTAGTGTTTGTTTTTTTTCTTATAGCAAAGCTACATTGGGCTATCTGCTGAGTCCACCTAGGGAAATCGAACTCTTGATTTCAGCGTTTTAAATCCGTAGAGTTACCACTGTACCAGGGGAGGTCGTTGGTTAGTCAATTATTGCTATAAATAGAATTTTAACTAAGATATTTTTCCAACTGAGGCGGCTCAGTGAGTTCTGGTGGTGAGTGAAAGGTCTCTTCGGCAGCTGCCTACAACCAAATATGTATATATTTGGAATGCGTTTTATCGTATATAAAACGTGTGTTTGGCGTAAATTAATTACGCGAATAAAATTATTATAATTTTAATTATATACACTATCACACTTACTATGAACTAAATTATACTGCTCCGTCTTTTTTATTTATGTTTACTTAGGTTTTATCGTATATAAAACGTGTGTTTGACGTAAATTAATTACGCGAATAAAATTATTATAATTTTGATTATACACACTATTACACTTACTATGAACTAAATTATACTGCTCCGTCTTTTTTTATTTATGTTTACTTAGGTGATGTAAATCAGATGGATCATGAATTAAGCTGCTATATATATAATGAACTTACTCTGCGTTTCCGAATGTTGGGCGTTGTAACCGTGACAACAGTCACCACCGCTGTTTGATTCGAAGTATGCTGTGTGGGATGTGGATGGCTTTGATTGTTTATCTATTCTTTCTGATCAATAGTTCCAAATTAGTGATGACTACGCCTGAACCCTGAGGACTCTGAAATAGCTGTTTAGCCTATAAGGGGCCCTGCATGTTGTAAATACCACTCACCTTAAATATGCTGTTCACCTTTGTAAATAATAGTACAACATTTTTATATACTGTTTTAAGAGTTAAAACAAACTGAATAAATAACCTCAATATGATTGTAAGTAATTTTCAGAATAAAGAATTTCAAGATGATTGTAAGTAATTTTGATACGTCATATGTTCGACTGCACTAAATTCAACGTAGTTTACAGCCATTTTAGTACATATAACAATGTTTTATTTTGAAATTATTTATTGTTCTTCTGAGTGAATAAAAACTTATTTTCTGTTGATGAAAGAAAGTGATCGTCGTTAGCTTCATTCAGCCACAAAGTGAACTTATAAAGTGATTAGGCCCTTCATAGCTGCCTTCTTGCAGACATTCTGTTGAACTACACAGAGGATGCTGCATAACACAGAAATAGCAGATTCACTTACACTATTAGTTTGCTAAACATGTAAAATAAATGTAGGTGGTTTTACATGTATCTTCCTGAAATTTGACTTCCAATGTTTACTACTGTAAATCTGATATTTGTAAATCTATTATTTAGTTACTAACGCTTTTGTATTAAAAATATTTCTTCTGCCTTATTTCAGAAATAAAAGTTGCTTATTAGTGCTCTCAAGAGAGAAAGTTTATATTTTGTGTAAGCGTAGCTTTAGTGGAAACACAGATTTTCTATTAGATTCATGTGACTACTACAGCATCCTACTTTGTTCTTAAAAAAAACAAAATAATACACATTAACCACAGAACATGTTTGTGTTAAAACAAATGCAAAATGTTATATTAATTTAAGGATTTTGAGTAGCACTATCTATTGTTAGGAGTGTACTCATTTTGAAAAGTAATGATATAATTAAAGAAAAAGAGTACCTGTTTGTTACTGTAATGCACAAACCAAAGTGTTGCAAAAGTATATATATATACCTTAAGCTACTTTTTATTCTCTTGATAACGGTTTGTTTTCCAGAACGATCTCTTTAAGAAGTCGCCTGTCAGTTACTTTCAGCACACATATCACCAAGAGCGAGTAACGTAAATATGGTTTGATGTTATAGCGTGCAATCTCCAATGTCCAACACCAGATACAGTTCCAGTAGTGTTTGCTAGAGTTACAGCACACGTTTCTTCTGGATCACTTATATATGTCGATGAGCAATTTATTATACTTGGAAGACATACATAGCCACACTAGTTATTGCGGCTAAATCATGCTTACAAGAAATCATTTGAAAATCACTTTAACTATTCATTACTTTTCCATAATTCTAGAGTACAAAACATTTACTACGTAATATAATGAAATGTGTTAAAAAAAGAAAATAAGAATTAAGAAATTTCCAAATTAATTATATTACTTATTAAATATTTTGAGAATATATTAAGTCAGCTAAACTTACCAAGTGAAAGATCGCCTCTTGCGTGTTGTTTGTTTGTAACTGAATCCAAAAATACATTATGGGATATCTGTGCCATGTGCATCACGGATATTTTAAATCCGCAGACTTACCACTGTGTCACTGGAAGGGAAGGAGATACTACTTCGTTATGTATTCAAAAACACTGTTTATCATTTAAATTTATTAAAACGCCAAAAAACAAGTAAAATGTCGATTCAAAACATCAATAATTTTGTATGAGTGATAAAGAAATTATTAAACTCGACAGGATCTTTTTTTTTATAAAACATTGTTTATACATGTTTAAAATGTTTTTAAATCGTCGTTTTAAAGGTTGCCATTAACTGATGACACGTATGTACACATTTGCTTAAAAGTGTATTGCAATTGGAAAATTTTACTGCTACAGAAACAAAATGGTAATAATTAATATTAGTATCACCCTTAACTTTTACAGAAAATAAAACTATTTGAAATCAAACGTAAAAAACGTCGTATCGCTTTTTTTTTCTCTTCAATAATTCAAGATAAAAAAAAAACAGAGTAGAAAACTGCTCTACTGCAAACGTTCTTTCCACTTGAATAATCAAGCAGTTTTGATATGTTTGGGAGAAGTTATACTCAAAGACAGACTTGATCACGAGTCCCAAGACACTATGGTACATTTCGGTTCTGCTGTTCTTTATTTACATCGCAGGCTCTGACATGGTCTTTCAGCTGTGAGTCCACATGTGATTAGATTATTGAAATCTATCATTGCTTAGTGCAGTTCAGCCCAAATTTGTCTACAAACACTTTAGTCCCTAACCGAACCATGCTTTCCAGGATCAGGTAGATCGATCTTCTGATGTTTCATTGAGATCCATAAAGATGTCCTGTAAATTATACGTTTGAATGTTGCGTGAATGCAGACTGTGTTGGGAGAAACTATTATAGTATTTTCAAAAATAATTCTTGAGTCATTAACTTCGGGCTTTCCTGTAGATTATTTCATAAATAATGCAGAAAAACCTTTCAACTAAGTGAATCTCATCACTGTTTATTCTAGTTGAAGGATCTGTTTATCAGCAACAGTAGAAAAGAACTTCGTAACAGCGCATACGACTGACAAATACTGATTTTTTATTTTATTTTTTCCAAAGCGTTATCACACAGTATCGTAGACTTAATAAACATAAAGTGTTTAAACATGTTTAAATTTTCATTGAAGTAACACTGATTGGAACTGGATCCCTTGGCTTTTATATGGATGGAAGGATGATCATCTTCCTCTAAACTTTAATTGTTTAACATGTCACACATATGATATGTTCGCATAAATAGTTAATTGTTTACTGTTTTAATATACCACTATTCGATAAACTGTATCTTTTTGTTTTCTCATAATGGTTGGAACTGCAGGGTAAATTTTGGGTAGGATAACTGCATTTGGTATTTATTCATGTAGAAACACAAGAGTTATCAAACTCATCATCGTTGTTTTTAATTACAATATTCTAATGGTGGACCCATACAATGAATTTCTATATGTATTTCACGAAGTGACACAATCAATGTTGTATAATTCCTTCTCTTTTATGAGAAGAGCAAACTATGCTTTCTTTTGAGAAACTTATCATGAATTGATATCTCTATACATTTCCCTCTCTCTCTCTTCTTTCCGTGATGAATTATGTTCTCACTACAGCTAATCCCAAAATTATACGATTCTCAATACGTTTCTTAATACAATCCTTTGGTCTAAAATATGAATGATATGTGGCTTCTTGTCTGTGCTATGTTGAGAATGGTTTGACTTAGACACATACTTTTTTGCAGTTGAAACTGATAACATTGTTTAGTTTCTTTTGTGATAAATATTCTTAAATAAAAGTGTTACAATAAGAGATAATAAACTCAATCTCTTCTTAATCAGATACTAGTTCATTTCTATAATTAGATGGAAATTGTCAACTATGTTTAAAAATATCATGATAAATCATGTCTTTCGTAAGACCATTTACATTCCTGCCAAATATACAACTTTTTTATCCTAATATTTTTGCTGAGGTCTCTTTAGTAGTGTCCATAGTTCATTCTGTAAACATTACTGTTATTATTTTACCTTTTGGATGCCCTTCAGTAATTACTTGCCAATTTTAGGAGTTGAAATAACTTATTACCTATATATCAATCTGGTGGAGTGGATTTCATATTTTAAATCCTTTAATCGTTATAAATGTTTTCATACACATTTTAAACAATGAAAATAATTCCCCTCTTTGAAACATTTTTCAACGTAGCCATTCTCCACACTAGACTCTTAACTCAATTCACACATATCCCCGGATTTCTCTGTCATTTTTATGAGGAAATTTGTCCTAATGTTTGAAAGAAATCCCTGACTATACAGTTTTGGTAACAGACTTACTTACATAGTGTAGACCTGTAGCCGTGTCTATGATATTTTCCTCAATGTCTAATGTTTTGTGGAGAATTATTATTCATTGGCCTTTTAATCATAATAAAATCGCGTATCCAGAATTAATTGTTAATATTCTGGAATTATCTTCAGTCGAAAGTTCTTTTTGTAGCTTACGTTTCATTTCAATTCCAGACATTTATTGTTTAAGGTGTGCTCTTGTGAATTTTACAGTTTCTCTGGACTTTAGTGTTTGTGGTTAATTAAATTTATAACATTCATTTTAGACTCAAAATTTTTAAATAATTGAGTTACATTGCAAATACATTAATTTAACTTAATATTTCAAGAGCTGCAAAGAACTTGGTATAAAATATAATTACTTTCTCTTCATATTCAGGTTCGGCAGCATAAAATATAGGATATGAGATCTTATTATGGTTATTGAGGCACAAAAGACCTAGACAGAAATTCATCCTGACGTCGGCTGCCTATATACGTCTGGTAGAACTTGTGTGCACTTGACTAATTTGACTTGTATGTGCAAAAGCCGAAATTACATATTAATTAGTATTTTTTATTCTATCTATAGTTTAACGTACTTAGAGGAGGAAGGTATATAAATGTTGTGTTAAATGTTTGTTGTCTGAGGTACAATAATTGAGATTAAAGCACTAATTCCTTTCAAATAGTCGAAACCTAGACTAGTTATATACGCTACAGCAAAAAAAATAACATATTTATTCTCTAGATGAAAGACACATTTGCTGCATTGTTACTGAAAGATAATCGGTAGATATGTGTTATTTAATGCAGCAGTTGAACTTGGGAACTTTAAAATATTGTAACAGTTAATGCGGTTTTATCATGATAATGCTGTTTAGATTGAATTTGGGGATGTATCTGAGATGCCTGTTACCTTCCTAGAATTATTAAGTATATCCTAAAGAAAAATATTACCCAGTTTCATATCTTAGTTATCTTATGCAAAATTAGTATGCCAAGCCAGACAAAAGTGATCGTATGGAACTACATAAAAGTATTATTTAAGGTGTAGTATTCCTGAAGTCATATATTCCTGGTGCAGTTACACGAAAGTGTCTATTTATTGTATAGTATTTTGAAGTCAAACTTCTACAGCTCAATTATGCAACCTATTTTTATTAACTGTATGACGTTCTAATAGCAAATGTTATTGAGCAGGATATTAAAATTGTCAATCTATTCTGACCAGTTCTTGATATTAAACGTTAAAAACTCAGTTACATATAATTTTTTATTGTATTACGTCCATATAACCAACCCTTCTGAATTTAGTTGCATAAAATATTGATTCACTGTATGATATTCGTGAAATAAAACCTTTATAGCTTGGTTACTCAATATTCATAGTTACTGTAGGACATTTCTGGAATTAAACCTTCCAGGCTCAGTTGCAGAAAATACTTTAGATGCTGTTTATTTGCTATATGAAATTCCAGATGTCAAACCTTCCCAGGTAACATATAACAGTTTGTTTACTAATATATGTGATGTTAATAATTTAAACTTCCCAAGTATGTAAAATTGTTCGTTTAATATATGACATTCCTTAAGTAAAACTTTTTTGGCTCAGTTACATACAATTTCGTATCTATTGTTTAATATTATCCAACGAAACTTTCTCAGATAATTACATATAACTTTTTACATACTGTATGATATTCGTAAATCAAACCTTCCTTGCTCAGTTGAACTCCAATAGCTCAGCAGTAAATCTTTAGACTTACGACGTAAACATTTGGGCAGAACACAGAGAACACTATTTTGTAACTATACGCTTAACAACAACCAAACTAAAACTCAGTTACATAAGACTAAACATCTAATATATTGCATTGCTGAAGTCAAAGTTTTTTCAGTTCAATTAAATAATATTTCTTATTTAATATATGTCATTATATGAAGTCAAATTTTCTATATATTTTAATTCTACTTATCGAAATTTGCATATGTTTCATAACTTTGGATGCATTTAACAAGTCAATTATTACATACTTCAAAATAGTATTTGATCAATGTAACACATAAGTAACTATTGCCAACTTAAATTATTAAATTATTTATGTGTTTATTAAGCTTTATTGACTTTTTAGATAATGTTGACCTGAATATCTCATAGAAAATATCACAGACATTTATCTGCAATTGCTTTTTTCGAAATTATGAGCGACTGTTTTTATGAAGTTAAATCAGTTATGCCAAAGATTCTTTTATGAGCAAAAGTTATATGTAGACTTTAAATCTATTGATTTTGTAGATATAAGGTATTTTGTTTAGTTTAGCTAGATGACTTCCTCTGACTATTCTTACTATTGAGTATTCCATTGTATACCTAATTACCTCTACACGTGTTTTACTTCACTTTTACCATTATTTCTTTCTTATTTTTCTCTTTTTTTTCAATGCTTCTAGCTTACGTGGTCATCAGTTCCGTTAAACCTTCCTGTAACCCATTTCTCTTATGTTAAACACTCCATGACAAATAATAAACTATTTTTATTCTGTGAAAAGAACAAAATATTCTCTATTTTCTAATATCACTTCTGCTTTTCATACAGTAACCAATCAGAGGGTTGCCTCAGCAGACTATCTTGAGTTGACCAGTGGCATACATTCACTATAAGATAATAGGTGAAAACCATATCTTAGATACCTTTATAAGGAATAAACATCTTGTGTCACTGATATTTGTTTAAATTGTGCTTCGGGGACTTAGCAGAAAGAGTCTGTCAGTACATACGTAGAGGCCGTGCTGGACAGTCAATTACCATCGTAGCCACAGATGGCTCTTGCAACATATTTATTTATAGAGCTTGTTGAGCATTCGTAGGCTCTCGGTGCAACAGCATTTTGCATAAAACTGGTAGAGCACTCAAAGTTTACTTTAAGATGGGGCTGGAAATCATAAACCAGATTATCACTGGAACTGCTAGAAACAATGAGCTACAAATAGTTTGTGCCACCAACAGTAATATTTATAGTTAACCTAAAGAAAATAACACATAAAAGTAAAAAAAAAAATCAGGTTGGTCGAGTCCTGGTAGATGGAAGAGAGTCAAGCAACTGCATGGTATGACAATTACCTGGATTATTGCACTACATCCTGCAGAAGAAAATTATATGAAAAAAACAACTGATTAGACTGCGTTTTCTATACTGGTAAGACAAATAGAGAAATTACAAAAAGTTTTCAATAGCGTTTAAAATGAATGGTGTAGCTACTAAACACAAAATATGAAAAATCAATATTATAGTACATATTCAGAGTGACATTGGTAACAGAAACAGAGAAAGTGTTCTACTTTATATGAGTCAACCATCCCCCAAATCAATTTTCCATGCCCCATGATTCTATAGATTCCTGGTATAGTTACTTGGTACAACTCTGCATCTTTTTTACATTTCTAAGTTTAATGTATTTTACTAGCTATAGGAATTATGGTGTAAAATATCAATATGATATTGGATCAAATCAAAGGAACTTTAGACGTGAATGAGACCTCATATTTTGGAGAGTGTCAAGTGAACTGATAACAAAGTTACCGTTAAATTATTGGGTCACAAAAAAGGACCATTATAAGAAATTGTGAATATTGGCAATAACAAATACGTAAGTTTTAATAAAGACGGAAGAACAACGCTTGCAAGCTGAATCTTATAATGTGAAGTTCATTTTAGAAACCTTTTAATGATATATGTTCGTCTGCTTTAAACAGTTGTGCTGCATTTGACAGATATTTTGTTGTGTTAGAGAAAGAGTGCAGTCAGATATTTGACCAGTTAGTAGTGCAGAATTATCAGATTTACTCCAACTCACGTGAGTGGTTGGTGCAAACAAAGGAAAAGTGACTCAATTTTGGATTTCTATATATTTGGTTAACTTAATGTTCAACCTTGATGCAACAATAATGTTTAGTTCATACTAGTTGAATAGCTACACAATCACTGATGTATCAGAATAGGACAAGATGGTGCACGCACGACACTTATCCCCAAAGTGAAACAGTAGGAGGATAGTAAGACATTTCATTATTGTCATGAAATATCAAATAGAAAGTTTATATCATCACAAAGATGAAAACAACATAAATAATGATATTCCTCCTGTTTTTGTACAATTTATATACTCTTCAAAAAAAGAAACGCAAAAGGCAAAATATGAGACAAATTGTTAACAAGTTTATTCCGGGTAGTTCTGTATGACATGTGTGAAACTTTGCACATTCACTGCTGAACATCCAAAGTCTGCAAAGGCGAAGTCCACGCTCACTAGGTGAAGTTTAACGTCACTCAACGTCAATAACGAGTATGCCCCCCGTGAGCATCAATAACTGCTTGGCATCTCCTGCCCATGGAAGCGATGAGATGACGAATCATATCCTGTGGAATGGCTGTCCACTCAGCCTGTAAAGCTGCTACAAGCTGAGGTAGAGTCTGCCGTTGAGGTTGTCGCCTTCGCAGGCGTCGGTCCAACTCGTCCCAAAGATATTCGATGGGGTTTAAATCTGGTGATCTGGAGGGCCAGGGAAGAACGTTGATGTTATGATGTCTCAAGAAGACAGTGGTGAGTCGGGCTGTGTGAGGACGGGCGTTGTCATGTTGAAAAACATCGTTGACGTTCACCATGATGGGTTGCACATGGGGCCTAAGTATCTCGTAGACGGTTGCGTACGGTCTGATCGGAAATCCCACGCAGCCCTGGTATGGTTGAGGCAGTAGACGTCGCAGTGGTGGTCCTATCCCGAAGGTGACGTAACCGGATGTTGCGATCTTGTGCGGGCGTGGTCACACGAGGTCTGCCAGATCGTGGACAGTCATGTTGTTGGTGACGATTCCATAGCCTTGTGATGGTGCTTGTGTGGACATTCACAGCTCTGGCAACATCTGATCGAGATTCGCCTGCTTCCAAGCGACCAATGGCGTTGTTGCGTTGTGCTTCAGTCAGTCTTGGCGTAACTGTATTGCGTGTCGGTGGCTTAACACTGAGCTATGGAAACCGAGAACCCGTCACTTTTATAGGGATTTCGCACATGTTGCACTTGCAGAACATGCAGATCTCTCAAACAAATTTATTGGACACGCACGAGTTTTGGCGAAAAATCCGATGTTTTCCTCCGTTTTCAAAGTGCACATATGGGAATATGTAACATCACATACTCTGAGCTTGTAACGTTATTACATATATTTCTCTTTAGAATAACAAAAATATCCCTTTTGCGTTTCTTTTTTTGAAGAGTATAATAAGCGTGTTTAGTTCGTAATATTCTGCACACATTTTTTTCTATGTTTAGTAGCTGAAGTTGTGGAAAGGTAAATTTCAATTTAATTTACAAACATGTACTTCACTACTATGACTTTTGATAATGTACCTGTATCTTTCAGCTATCGTTAATGTAACAAGTAGTGCAATGCAATAATATGTTTAGAAGACAAATATAAATCGGTTTGATTTGGTTTTGGAATTTCGCACAAAGCTACTCGAGGGCTATCTGTGCTAGCCGTCCCTAATTTAGCAGTGTAAGACTAGAGGGAAGGCAGCTAGTTATCACCACCCACCGCCAACTCTTGGGCTACTCTTTTACCAACGAATAGTGGGATTGACCGTCACATTATACCCCCCCACGGATGGGAGGGCGAGCATGTTTAGCGCGACGCGGGCGCGAACCCGCGACCTTCAGATTACGAGTCGCACGCCATACGTGCTTGGCCATGCCAGGCCAAATATAAATCATCATAAGTAATTTGTAGCTGTGTGTCATATACTATTCCTATACTTACCTAAAGTTTAAAGTATTTTGAATAATTATGATAGCAAGATCAAGAAAGATTTTGGCCATAACAGTAGGAATCAGAAAAATCCACATCGATCATTTTTAATTATACTTTTGATTTCTAAAAAAAATATACAAAAACATTTGAACTATAAGTTCTATAAGTAAACACAAGATACAACACAACCAATTTATGAAGAAGTGGATTACCTAGCTGTAATTACGTGTATGTTGATATCTCCACCTATTAAAGCTGGGAGGAAATAGTCAATGACCTATTTTACTGAGATCCTTTCCAATTAAAAATCAACAGTGATCAGGTGCTGAACCTCTTTCCTTCCTACTGTGAACAACCACCTAAAGGTGAATTTAAACTGTATATCATAATAACAATCAATTGATTATTGATCATTACCTTCCTACCCTTGAGGACATATATCCTTATCATTTGCCTGGAACATGAGTTCAATGGTTTGACCTCTACATCATTCTATGAGCCCCTAGCGACTGTGGACCCTTAAAGCTCGCAGCAAGAAGAGTCATTATAGCAAACACGACCTCTTACCTTGAGCTACTACTACTTCCAGCAACATGCTAAGTAAGCCAATAGGCCAAGATCTACCAATTCTGACTTGAATCTTAGCAGGATTTCTACAAAAAAAACAAAAAAAACTCTAGTTGATCATGGCCTGCCCAATGAAATATAGATATTCAACAGAAGTGAAGAGAAATGTTTCATTATTACAGACCAAAAAAGACATATTCCATGCTGCCCATTAAACCAGCAAAAAAAGCTAGACTTCAGTATCAAATTAACCTTACCACACTGCAGCAAAAAACAACGCCAAGAAAGCTATGATTTCACTCCAAATCACCATATATCAGAGGTACCAAGCCATTAACCTGTGCAACTTATGAGTTGCCGCCATAAATAAATCATACGCTACTGAGAGGTCTGAATAGTTTGAGTGTGGAGAGATGGCATAAACTCTACCCTCTGGACGGAAGCTTGAATAGTGATATCTGGGAGAAAAATCGCCAGAGGGCCAAAGAAGGGTTGTTCAAATGAAGACATAGCCTCAGTTCACACGGGAATAGTTACAATAAAAATCAAAAAGCATCATTATTGGGCACACAACATTCTTGATGTGGGTCATGGTCAACGGCACCGAATTTCTTATATAAGAACAGAATAAAATATTATATAATTATGTTCAGCTTAGATATATGTGTAATTTTTACTCTTTTACTTTTTATTTTACATTTCGTTTTTGTATATTTTTGTAGTAATTTAGAGGTCGTTTTAAGCATAATATTTTTTTCGAATCTCCGACCACGCACTTTTGTTTAGTGTGAAATATAATGAAAATGTGAGCAATTTACCTACCTTCATTACCAACATACAGAACGTTGTTGCATGTTATGATAGTAGCAGTAAATTAGAGCCAAAATTACTGACCTTTATTAATACAAAGTGATGCAGAAAATACAATATTTAACTAGCAGTTTATGTTAGTATTGTCAAGTTGGTGTACATCTGTATTTCGAAATACATAGTACATTTTACATTTTGTAACTTTACGTTCTATGGATGGTTGTGAATCTAAAGACAGACGGGAAATATTCGCGTTCTACATTGTAGAATATCCTAAGAATTGGCAGTGAGTGCTATTAATTAGTTGCCTTCTCTCTAAACTATCAGCTCAAAATCAGAGTCACGTATAACAACCTTGATGTTGTAATATGCGAAGATAATATCAGTAAGAATAACAATTTTCTGAAAGATATCTTACTAATAAAGCCTAATCTGAGCTGCTTCTGTAAATTTCAGTTCCTCTTATATCGCAAACACACTTAACAAAAACAGAAAACTAACTAAAAGAAAATATATGATGTGGGTTTAAAGTTTGTAATGCAAACTGGAAAGTTTTATTCATTATTAAAAAGGGAAATAAAACGCGGTCTATTACTCTAAAAATATCATTCGTATAATTTAAGCCAATATTTCTCCATTACATCTTCATCGGGGCAAACACGACTTTTGCCCAAATTATTTAGGTTTATACAAAATATTTCAAAATAATTCGAGCTCGAAAGTGGACGGATGCTATATTTTCATATTGTCAACAATATTTTTTGCAAAACATTTGAATAAATATGAAGAAATTTTATATAAATTTGGATTACAGTCAAACTTAGAAGAGGTTAATTTTTGAAAGGCTAGAATGAAAGTTGAAGGACACAGCAAGTTCGTGAATATCCAAAATATCTCTATCTGTTAACAGGGTGATCTGATTTTGGTAAAACTTTACAGACCTAAGTAAAATATAATTTCTCATTTTCCTGCCAAAAAACGATCGGTGTTCTTTGATAACGGTGAACATATGAATACTTTCTTAATTTTTAGGGCTCAGTATAATCAACGTTGCATGACAATCTTTACTGAGTGCCGCCTTCTAGTTCTATCTGTTTCACCGATATATATTTATATATATAATACCACAGTGTTTTTATATCGAACTGTTTATTATATCCTTATGGTTACAGTTTCTTTTTAAACCTGATTTATAACTTCCATGTTTGTCTGTGGATTTATTACATGTTTTGGGTTAAAAGGGTGATCGTATTAAAGCATTTTTCCAAAGCTCTACCTGGTTTGATCATTCGTGTGATTAAAAAATTGCATATTCACAGTTCTAACAAATAAACACCTATATAAAGTTAGTCAGATTCTCTCTCAGTAAGTGTTCTAGGTTTTACAGATCTTTCTATACTAAATTATATAAGAAATTATGTCATTATTATAACAGCTAACTTTTCAAATCTGAATTGGAGAAAAATTTAACACAAAGCTAAAAGTGATAGTACATTTGGTTATTAAAACGAATAATACAGAAACTATTATGATATATCAACCATCCGAAGACAAATTTCTAAGATCTACTAAGTGCATCTATAAAGATGATGAAGGCTCAAGTGATATCCAATTCACAGAAGAAAATGAGTTCCATCTTTTACGTACTCACAATATTTTAAAATTTCCATTTGATCGGCCATATTCGCTTCCACCAAAAGTAACTGAGATAAGTGAACATAGACGTAGCAACTTCACACATAAAATAGACTCCTTACTTACAGATATTTTTGGACATAAACCAGGAGGCAATTTATTTACTGATTTTTATTGTAGAAGACAGCCTTGAGTGATCTACAAGGTAATTGGATTGGTTTTGGTTTGTTTTGAATTCGGCGCAAAGCTATACGAGGGCTGTCTCTGCTAGCCATCCGTACTTTTGCAGTGTAAGGCAAGAAAAAAGGCAGCTAGTTATCACTAACCACCGCCATCTTTTGGGCTACTATTTTACCAACGAATAATGGGATTGACCCTCACAATATAAAGTCCCCACGGCTGAAAGGGTGAGCATGTTTGGTATGACGGCGATTCGAACCCGTGACCCTAATATTACAAGTTCTAAATACCTGGCCATACCGGGCCGCCTTAGCAATAAAAAGAACTACAAAACACTACAGCGAGATCCTACTAATGATACGGAGAGATACAAAGATTTAATTAAACAGACCTTTAAATACTAAACATTTTATCACTAAACACGATAGTACTTAACCATAGAAATAGCCTATTTAGTATCATCTTTGAAATATCTGAATGTTAATAGTGACTAGTTCTCAATATTAACTGAACAAAATTAAAGCCTATTCTACTTATAAAACCGCTTTAATTGTTATGTATATGTTTCTGCAATGAATCAAAATTTCACTATTTCGATTAATTATCATAAAAGAAAGTAAGGAATTCTTCCAAGAGAAGAAATTATAAACGTTATGGCTCTAATTCTTTCACAGGGCTCTATGGGATCACAACGATTTTTTTCCCTTACCGGAAAGATACCAGTATATATATATATACATATCTATACCATAGATATATACATATCTCTATATATATATATACACACACACACACACATATATATATATATATATTTAAAACTGGCAATGGGCTACTTTAGATATGACTAGAGTTGACTTGAGTTGATAGATATTGTAGTGGATAATAAAATCGAATCGGTTATATGCGCGTCCCAAGCTTCGTATTGCTCTCACACCAAAACATAACTAATTAATAGGAAACAAACAAGTACAATAGAAAATCAACTTTTATAAAGACAAGTATCTATCAATATTTATGTAACCTAACTAATTATGTTAATATAGAAAGTTTTAATGCTGGAAATTTATTGAAACAAGAAAGTAGAAATTATCTCTACTAAACAAATTGCAGTTGTATGCTATAGTATGGATACGGATACATGTTTTACAGTTTTAAATAACTCAGTTTTCAAAGTTTTGACTTTCTTGTTTTAATATGTTTTGTAAAATTAGAAGTTGCTTTTTCCTGTAGCCAGGTGTATTACATATATATCATTCCCTACTTTTCTTTATAAAACGTTTCTATTATACTTCTAAATATATATAACAAATAGCCTTATTGAAAACAAGAGCAGACTATCAGAATTATACGGTTTTCCCAAAGACCATAAAGAAGGTAAGTATTTGAGACACAACGTGTCAGCCTATAAGTCGCGGGCCGGCATGACATTCGTCTCGTAATTCAAGGGTCAGGGTTCGAAGTCCCGTCACACTAAACATGCTTGTCCTTTCGGCCATGGAAGCGTTATAATGTAACGGTCAATCCCGTTATTCGTTGGTAAAAGAGTAGCCTAAGAGTTGGCGGTGAGTGGTGATGACTAGCTGCCTTCTTTCTAGTCTTACACTATTAAATTAGGGCCGGCTAGCGCAGATAGTTCTTGTGTAGCTTTGCGCAAAATTTAAAAACAAACAAACTAGCAACAGACGTTGTCTTTTTGATCAGTAAACGTGTTTTATATCTTTTGTTTAATAAAACTGAAATCATTAATAAGCATAAATGGAACTCATTAACAAAAGCTTAAAAGTAAAGACTAAAAGTTCTTGGTTACTAGTAACCATACCTTTAAGAATTAATAAACAAGCTTTTTATTAATTCTTAAAATTCTTTTCAAATATTCGCGCAAACGAGCACAAGAATATATGTGCTAGCCACCCTTCATTTCGAAGAGATGTACGAGAATAAAGATAGCTAGTCAAAAGCACTCTTCACCAACTCGTGGGCTACTGTAATCAAATTGTAGGATCTGGCTATCACACTTATAACGGAATCACAGCTGTAATGTGTGGCAAATGAACACAAAACATGAACCTTCGTATTCACAGTCGATCGCGCTCACCCTCAGGCAGAGTCCGACGCAGTTCACAATATACTTAAATTTTGTTTTATAATAAAAATGTCAAAAGTAATTCAAACCGAAGCAATATATGATTTATTATTTGGAATTAAGGACAAAGCTATATTACGGACTATTTGTGCCTAAGAGTTGGCGGTGGGTAATGATCACTAGCTACCTTCCTTCTAGTCTTACACTGCTAAATTAGAGACAGATAGCACAGATAGCCCTCTAGTGGCTTTGGGCGAAATTTAAAAAGCAAGCAAACCAATGAGTCTCTGACGGAAACATTAACGTGGCTTGAAGATAAATTGTGTTACAATTATTTGAATTTTACACCTAAACTTTTAAAAAGCAAGATTTTACTAAAATATCCCATTCCACTAGTAACGTCATCAGTCCCAATAGTATATTATTCAAACAGGATATTGAGGCATTGTACCTCTCAATCCCGATTTGTGAATGGTTCTATCTGGCCATGGAATTTATAAAAAATCACAAAAACAGTATAGATTTAGCAGGATACATAATGCAAAATACCAAAGAGATTAAATTTGGTGTGGAGAAACAGTTGCTTTCGGCTTAATGAAAGTTACCATCTACATTTATCTTGTGTTGTTGTGGGTAAGCGTGTAGCCTTAGCACAGTTATTTACATATATATATATCAGAAAGACGAATCTCAAACGTTGGTTTAAGAAAAGGTAAATTAAACCAGACATGTGGATCACATATATAGTCGACATATTTGGGGATGATTCTTTAAGCAATTTACTACTTTTTATGATTCACTCAGTAACTTCCATCCATCTTACCCTTTTAGTCACTATTAGGCCCTCCACATAATCAAACGTACTGTCGTTCCTTGATGTTTAGATTATCCTAAAAATGTCAAACTTGTAACGGAACTGTATCATAATTCTTGTGAGAAATCTACGTGTTTAAATTACCACTCACAATGCCTACTACACATTAAACATACGACTTTATTGAACAACTGAACCGTATCAATAAGACTTCTACAACTAATAACGGTAATCCAAAGCTATACAAGAATTTGTACATTGTATTTGTTCGCAACTATTCATTGATAAGACTTTATGAAGCTATGGAAAACAAGTGTAATGTAAAAAAAAAGCTGAACTTACCACATAAAAAACAATTTCACATACATTGTGTTGTACTATAAATTACTTTTAAGATTTCAACTCATATAAGACAGGCATACAAACAATTAGTTTTTGATATGAGAATTAGAGAGAAATCAGGAAGAACTTTGTAAAATACGTTAGTAAGATCAGTCTTCAAATCCAAAACAAGAAATAAACAGAAAGACATATTTTTAGTTTTTACAGTGCCTTTAATTAGTGAAATAAAATGTGTGTGTCTTATAGCATAATCTTGTTCGTTTGCATGTGCTTTCATTTTTTTACATATACTCAAGCGAAACAAGCCCATTGCTCAAACTAGAATTATTTGAAATATTTTTTATTGGTCTAAATATGTTAACAAATGCCTTATTTGCCCCCATTAAGCTGTAATGGCAGAACGCTAGCTTAAATAAAAGCAATTATGCTTTCTTGAGTAACAGGTTATATTTTGTTTCTCCTTTTTAAAACAAATACTTCCGTTATTTCTGTTTGGAATCAAGCCCCAAGTTATGCATTGGGTTATGCGTGTTCTGCCCACCACGGGTATTAAAACGTCGTATCTAGCGGTATGAGTCTGCAAACATATTGCTGTGCCATTTGGTTTGTTTTTTTGTTGTTGTTTCCATAGTTTGCTCACCATACGCAAATATATATATGCTTATTCAGTGTCTCCAGGATTAAAAATGTAAACTTTTGTATTAAATATTGCGCGCTTCTTGATTGTTTTACATAATTTTATTTAACAGCTTTGCCTACTTCGGACTTTTGAATTACTTAAAGTTATTCAGAAAATTCCATAATGTTCACTGTTTAAAATCATTGTATAACAAACAAAAAACATATTAATGATACTATTCTTTTTAACAGTTGTATGAATATGACAAAAAAAGTTGGATTTTCAAAGCATGTAAAATTTGCTTTAAAATAGATTTAAAAATAACCTATACTTCACCGCTATTCGCTTCTTAAGGAAGCAACTTCAAAGAATAAACACACCAAATGATTTGGCGAAACTTGAAATTCGCAAAGTGAGCACCTACTGACCGTTTTTCTGTCACAAATATTGTTTTACATATAATATTTTTAGCGGCCTGAAACAATGAATTCAGTCTTTGTCTACTGAGTTAAGAAACACTCTCTTTTCAGTTGTAAATAAATATTTGTTATTGAAAACAACCTGCATCAGTTGTAGAGGAGAAAAGCACGTCGATAAATAAAAACACAAAAACACGATTTTCTTCTTCATCTGGTCACTCCATACCAGATTTATTTCATGTAACTCAGGTCAGAAGGAAAGTATCATTCTGTGCTTCTGTTGCTACCAGCTGTTCTCAAATGTTATCATTCTCCAGGTCTTTCTCACGTGTTGTCTTTTTTAAATGTAGCATACTTGACTGTTTGAAATATTAGTAAAATCATGACCTGAACATTATTATATGAGTTGTTTCCCTTTAAAGGTCTATAAAAACAATAGCGATTATAAGGTAAGAATCTAAGGTTGGCTAACACACAAAAATGCGTGAAATTAAAGGAAAAGGTTTTGAGCAAACGAAAAATAACATTCTGCTTTAGCTCAAGGCGAAACTTTGGCTTCTTTATTAGCTCAAGTGTTTTTGGAAGAATTACTAGTATTAAATTATATATGTTTGAAGATAACGTAAATAAGTAACTCGTACTGATTTTTATATCATTATTGCAAGCATTCTAATAACTATCAGTGATGTCGAGAAAACCCACTTGTAGAGAAATATATCTGTAAAAACGGCTCATTTGGGTTGAGAAAATATTTTACGTAGAGAAGCAAACAACCAACAAAATCAACCAACAAAAGTAAATATATCTCACGAATCAAAAAATCACGAAACCATATACTGCTGCATATCATATATTCCCGATATCAGCAGAAAAATAACCAACATTTGGCAAAAACTAGTAAAAAATATGACATTGCAATTAATACCAAATTTATTTAAAAACCAGGCACAAAACTGAGGTCTATACAGTGGAGCGCCATTAAGCAGCGGACCAGTAAACCGCGAAATCGCTTAAGCCGCTATAGCAAGTCTTGTCCCAAAATTTTTGATGTATTAAATCTACTACCTGGCTTTTTAAAGTTTCTCACACTCTCCTTGTCGTTGACACTGACATGACAAATGTGAGCGAGGATTATCGCGGCTCACCGCTAATTTAAGAACGTGTAAAAACGCGGCTTACGAATTTAATCCTGGCTTTATAACTTCAAGGGGATATTTAAAAATGATTTGCTTTAATTTGGGAAATAAATAAAATATAGTACAATTGAAATCGACCGTTAATCTACCTTATCCGCTCTCTATGTCAGCTTTATGGAGGCCGCCATTGTTACCGAATCACACCTCTCCATACATTAAAGTTAATCCGCGGTAAATCCGTGAAAAAAGTGATCAATAATTAAAATATTATTTTTAATTCGATAATCCGATATTTTTATGGAATTGTATAAATATTTGCCACAAACCCAATAGAACCATTGCGTGGGTGGATTAAAGATGAGAATAAATTAAGAGCATTTTTGATGAACTTGATGAGGGTGGTTTGAAACGTTAGAGAGCTAGAACAGCACAAG
Source organism: Tachypleus tridentatus (assembly GCF_004210375.1). Taxonomy (NCBI): domain Eukaryota; kingdom Metazoa; phylum Arthropoda; class Merostomata; order Xiphosura; family Limulidae; genus Tachypleus; species Tachypleus tridentatus. Next base: position 56,002,944 of record NC_134828.1, read on the forward strand.
ATCCTGAGTTAGACAAGGCAACGTTCAATGCATTTTGTGAAGCCAGTAACAATGAAATTCCTATATCTCGACCAGTTATTCAAGCACAAGCAGAGAAACTACACAAGGAACTTTATGGCCCTAATGCAGATCCAGAGTTTACTGTTTCAAGTGGTTGGGTAAGAAGATGGAAGTAGCGACACGGCATATTGCAAGTAAAAATCAAGGGCGAAATCAAGTCAGCAGACACTGTAGCAGAAGAAGAGTTCATCCCTAAGTTCCAAGAATTCGTTGAAGAACAGCAACTTGTTGAGGAGCAGATCTATAACGCAGATGAAACAGGTCTTTACTATAGAATTTTGCCAGATAGAACTTTAGCTATGAAGAAAGACAAGAACAGCAAAAAAGGCTACAAACAAATCAAGGACAGGGTGACCATGTTGTTCTGCTGTAACTGGACTGGTCTACACAAGCTGACACCACTCTGCATCGGGAAGTACAGGTCACCCAAGTGCTTCCATAAAGTGAACATGTCAACACTGCCAGTAGACTACACCCATAGCCAGAACACCTGGATGACAGCTGCGATCTTTGAAAACTGGTTTCACAAGACGTTTGTCTTGATGTCCGGAAACACCTGAGGAACAAGGGACTAAAACCCAGAACCTGCCTACTCTTAGATAACTGTCCAGCTCACCCGCCTGCAAAGACGTTGAGGTCCAGAGATGGGAAGATTTTCGTCTACTATCTGCCCAAGAACACAACATCTAAGATCCAGCCCCTAGATCAAGGAATTATTTCAGCTTTTAAGTCCAATTACAGAAAAGAGTTAATCAAGTCCATAGTAGAAAAAGACAAGAGAGCCTCCGAGTTTCTCAAGAAGGTATGGGTTAAGCAAGCGCTCTATGTATCAGAGACAGCGTGGCAAGCGGTAAAGGCAGAATCAACCCAGAAGTGTTGGAACAAGGCCCTGGGGGGTCCATTCACTGAAGGCAACAGAGAAGAAGACTCAGATTATGATGAAGAAGAATTCCTTCGTTTCACCCCAGCAGAAGTGAAAGAAGCAAAGCAGAAGTTAATGAAAGTTGTCCACTCAACTGTTCCCGTCCAAGAAATTCTGTCAGCGTAGTTGTCCATTGATGATGATGTACCAGTAGCTTCCTCAATTTTAGCAGAAGAGACCATGAGCGAAGATGAAGAAGAAGAAGATCCTGTCCCAGTACCTCCAACAAGAACTTAGATGAAGCCGTCAAAGGACTTGAGGTAGCCCTAGAGTACTACGTACAAGCGTGAGGGAGACAAGCTGAAAACACTACAACTAAAGTCCATGATTAGAGACGTCAAGAAGAGCGCAACAATGAGCAAGAAGCAAGCAACAATAACGTCATACTTTACCAAGAAATAAACTGTATTTGAACCATATTATCTGTATTTGTAATAACTCAGCATGAAACTAACTTTTTGTTTATATTTGTTATGTTTTAAAAATGTGAAATAAAATGGTTTGAAATGCATTTTATTTGTATTTTTCTTATTGTTTAACTGCCAGTTAATAAATTCGGTATTAAAATTTAATAATTTATGCAACTGCGCAATATCGCTTCCACGAGATTTAAAATGGCGGCCCGCATGTAACACGGAAAGACGAAATTTTACAATAAAAGGTTTATTTTATTATAATCTTTATATTATTAATAAATCTTAATCAAAATTGTGTTGTATATTTTATTTATTAAAAGGGGAAAAGCGAACCATCGCAATGCATTGGTCGTTTGTGTTAAAACGGCACTTGTCAATTGTATCTGAATAGTCTATACATTAATATTATAATGATCACGCAATGGCCCGGATGAGGTTCCTCGGCGGAGCTGTTGGCGACTTCGACTTTTCAGTCACAAAGGTTTAAGCCGCGGACCACTTAAGCCGCGGTTAAGCAGGTTGACCCCCGAAATACCGCGGCTTAACGGCGCTCCACTGTACTATGTAAAAACTACACTGACAAACACTATACCAACATTATTTATAAAATACAATGTGATAACTGCCACGACTTCTATATTGGAGAAACAAGTAGAAAAATGGAAACCAGATTCAAAGAACATAAAAAGTCACCTTCACACGTTTTCGAACACTGCAAGTCAAATAAACACAACATAACCATAGAAAACACTCAAATACTAAATAAATAAACAAACATAAACAAGCACAAAATTAAAGAAGCCTTACTTATACAACAACTTAAACCCAATATAAACCGGTACAAAGGAACACCTTTATACCTATATTAAAAATAATAAAATAGATAATATAAAATTATATATTCAAACATCTAACACCGCCCTCTACATTCCGACACTCTGTTACACAACCCCTTCCAAACATGTGGTCAGCTTCCGGTCAGTTACCTCTTTCTTTCTTTGTGAACCTGACGATGACCGAAGAAGGTCGAAACATTGTTCGCTCCTCTACGTAAAATATTTTCTCAACCCAAACGAGCCGCTTTTACATATATAATTCTAATAACTACGTACCTATTAGCATAAGACTAACCAAAAAATACTTAATTTCATCGTTCCAAACGATATTAAGCTATTGGGATAAAAAATCATTGATTTATATTTGTTTTGTTTATTTCTTGCTTTCACGGCATAACATATGCTGACTTACAACGCTAGAAATCGGAAGAGAACATGTGTTGGGAAGAGAACAAATACCCTGTTGTGTAGCTTTGTGTTTAATTATAATAATCAAACTCTTTCGTGGGTATAAGATTTCTAAACAACGAAAAAGTAAAGCAGTAAAGTATTAAATACTTATTACTGTGCTTACACGAGGCGAAGATAAAAATATTTAATAAATTTTAGTTTTTTTATTCAGATATTTTGTAAGCATATTAATTCAAACAAGTGGAATAAGTGAAAGAAATAGAGCAATGAAGTAATGAAACTTACTTTCGTGGTTGTACCTGTATTAATCAGTATTAAAAATAATAAAAAACATTTATGCAGATCAATTTATATAACATTAGCATAATGTATATATTATGCTTTCAACTGAATCATCTATAATCACTTTATCATTTAATATGTAATGCTGACTGTCTGTGTAATTACATAATAATTACAGTAGTAATGGTGGCAGTGCCTCTATACGATTCTTTTATTAGTCTAAGATGTATTCTTTTCAGTACTGACTAATTCTAGTCACCTGAAAATAATAAATAAGTTGTTTTATTAAATTATATTTAGTGTTTTGTATATAAGATCCAATATAGTTAAAAACACATGATGAAAAGAAAACGAGTTGGTCAGTATTGCAAAATCATCTAAACTTTAACTCTGTTTACAAGAACAGAGGAGGAAGTCAGAGTTAAAAATTGTACATCCAATCCCGCACACTACCTTACTCGTTGTTTGTTCAAGAAAATGAAAATTTGAGATAATGTCATGATATATCAATACTTAGTTTATTTTTTATTTTGCTGTCAGAGAATATTCATAATAGAACAGGCCAGAATATACTGCAATGATGTAAAGTAAACGTGTAAAAATATGGCGAGATACTAATATTTATTGAAGGTAAAGCATGGAAGGAGAAAAAGATTGCTCGATAAAATTAGAAATGAAGATTAAAAAGAGCGTAGTAAAAGATGGGACAGAATGTGGTAGAAAACATACAGACACTGGAAATTCGGCAAACTAAAGAATGCTTCATAGACAAAACAAGTGAATGATATTTTTTATATGAAGTTTTATTTTATTTTTTGCCATTGGATATTCTCGAAAATACCGAGGACCCAATTGCTGATAATCGTTATCGTGGAAGTTGCTATTTTGGCGACTGTTGTTCAGACCATGTTCAAATTTCTCAGGCCTCATACAGTCGGAGAAGACAATGTTCGTATGACATGAAAAGCAGTTAGATCCCGTATCTTGTCCGTTGTGAAGTAGCTTCCAATAACTGTCAGGGATCGACGTTAGCTATATTGGTGTAGAACATCAGTCATAGCAAACTCTATTGGTTCTGGGGAGTAACTAGTATAAACACGCGTGTCAAATACTTCATCGACTCCTCTTTCATGAGGCACGACTCCAGCAGACAATAACGGCGTGCTTTAAACTAGTGCTAACATACATTTAAATCGTTGTTTGCCCTTCGATGTTGGTGTTTAATTATGAATAATTTTTCACTTACACTTTACAGAATAACCGAATATTATTGATCATATATTCCCCTAAGATACATATTGTTTAATACAGCTTTTATACAAAAATATACTGTAAGCTATTTGTTGAATAAGAATAATTATTCTGGTAATTGTAATTTTTCATATTCATATTTAATAGTTTAGAAAAAAAATTTCATAGCTGTGTACAAAGGCACTGTACAGTAAAAAAAACAGACGTTATATAAACGTCAGCAAACTTTAAATCATGGATTCCCATACGTATGACTGTAAAATATACACAATGATCTTAAGTTACTAATTATCCATATGTTCATTGATAGGTGCCTCAGCGGGGATGCATGGTGTTTTGAAGTGCTGAGAACGTTAGGAACCCTTTCCTTGAATAACACATTGTGTTCACTGTTGCTTGTTTGTTGTTTTTTTTTCTCTAAATATATTACTGTTGTAGAAAATAGGTAATTTTATCAGGAAATTAAATGAAATTCACATTTGTTATGACAAAGTATATTACAATTACTCGCAACGAACATCCAATGAAAATTGATCATCCATGTGGGCATTATGTTAAACCAGTACACCATGGTAAGGCACGCTAACGTATTTTATTAATTACTCACGCACGAACAAGCGTTTGCATCTACAAAGTACCTTTAGGTTTTAGGTTTTACATACACTTGTTAATATGTGACAATAAAATTCACAACTACACATACATAATATTTATTAGTACAACTATTATTTTATGACATTTAATAACAGTAACATAATTGATAAAAACAAATATCATATTCGAGGCTTTGAATTCCTTTATATAACACCCAATTTGTGAGTGAATAATTGTTGTTCTAATATTTTTTCTGGTTCCCTGGTAACGTAGCTGTTGCGTCTGTATATACGTAATTATCGGTGTTGTTAGCAGCAACAAAGCTGCAGTGTTCTGCTCAATTATTGGCAAAATATAAATAACTCTAGGGTAGGTTCAGCTGGTCAGAGACTAGTGTACAGCCCACAACTGACAGTAAAAACGGGAATGAAAATTCTTCATCATCTATGTATTGGTTTTTGGCAAGGCGCCAAGGACTAGTTCTTGCGCATTTGGGCATCTAAGTATTACAGCACTACCAGATAAAGAGAACACGTGTTAAAAATCTCTACAAGACAAAACATACGAAAACTTCTTAATGAATAAAAAAGATTAAAAACGACATTAACAAAATGAAAAAGTTATGTTGGATAACATCTTAAGTTGACTTATTCGTTGCTTGTTGTTATTGGTTTACAAGTAACAGCTGACTTTTCAGAAGATAGATATGAGAAATTTGAGTTTCTAACGCTTTATTGACTACAAAACAGTTTGTAAGACTTGAAAGTAAATTGTATTTAAATTGACAGCCTCATAAATTTCTTAGTAAATGTTTTGCTTCTTTAATTCGTAAGTAATTCAGTTGTATGTACAATTAGAACAATATTAATAAACTTTCATAGCGTTATAGTACACATATATAATTAGTGATCCTCGACGACAAATATTCCTTCCCATCTACTAAAAACAATATTTACACATTTTCAACAGTTATTCTGGCCCACAAACAATAAAACTTAACACAAGGCAATTAGTACACACATAAAACAGTTTAACTGTTTTAATTGTTCCGGCTTCTAAACAACATTCGTTAAAAAATAACTAATACATACACCAAATAATTTTAATTTTTGTTCCGCATATAAACAACACTCAGTACAATATACAGATGTAGGATATTATTTAGATGTTTAATATAAAGAGTGATTGGTATATTGATAATAATCATAAATTCAAATACACAAATTGAATATTGAAAACAAACTTATCAGAAGTTAAACTATAAAAAGTATTTATTGTACTGAAAGATAAAAAGTTCTTAAATAAGAAGTCAGAATTATTCAGGGGCAGAAGTTAAAATATAAGACATGACTGTTGCAAGTGGAATTATCAGAATATTATGTACTAGCAGAGACCCGCAAAACATTGACGATTAAATTAATATTATCATTTCAACATTACTTCTTCAAATTCAGAACCATAGGCCTAAACCATGATAGATTATACTTCCAGTGAACTAATATAAGAGAAAGCAAACGAATACCAATTATTAAACTGATGTATCAAAACTTAGAGTTTTGAAATGAAACAAAGAATTATAATCGCAGACATCAAAATCTTTAAGTCGAGTTTTTCAGGTGAAACACTAGTTAAGCCTTTATTAAATGCAACTTTTATTCGATAAGAGAGAAATTATTACTGTAACTTGTACGTTTTTATTCTAGTTAGAGTTAAACATTATCGTACTTAATATTATAAATAAATAAACTTATCATATTATCATACAACCTAGCATTAGACCTTTTTGTGGCATAATTTAAAAAGAATATTAAAGTAAGGGCGTAAGCCTCCGGAAAAGGGTTACAAAACTTTAATCCTTTATTTCTTATTTTTTACGAATAGGATAAAGCTAATTATAATACGAACCATAACCAATTGCAGTCTAAACAACAACAAACACGTGTAATTGAGTAAAATATAAATTTTAAAATATACTTTTACACCAATCTTAATTTTTAAAAAATGCATATCAGTTAAGCCTTTTTTAAATCAACGGAGACACTAAATTAAGAAATCAAAAATAATTTTCCAGTTTTGCTGTCTAGACATTTCATTTTACACTCTCCATGCTTAGCTTTACGACACATCAGATAAAAATAATAAATATTTTACACGTTAAAACTCACCAAATTAAAATGAAATGACTGGTAAACATAAAAACAAAAGCTTTTAATCGGGTTTTCAGTAAAAACCTTTTCATCATGTTTACCAATCAGATTACTTTAATTTAGAGAGTTTTTCACTATTAGTCTATTTCTATTTTGTATTTTGTAATTTCTTCGCACATTAGTATGGAGATTCATTTGGTACATACAAATTTTCAGTTCTGCATTTTGTAGTTTTCATAGGCATTATTGCGTTTTTGCGTTTTTTACCCACACTTCGCACATTGTTGATGGACCTTTACCAAGTTTGGAATGAATGTTCTTTGGATCCACACGGAGATACGTGTAAATTTTCTTTTCCACATTTCATGATTTGCAGTTGTTATGGGCGTTTTTGTGTTTTTCACAATTACATACAAGGGGTGCAGATATTTATGTTCTAAAATAATCTTTCATTAATCATGAATTTACCTAGCTTCCGTCTAGGAGACTGGTACTCCAGCTAGTATTTAATAATTCCAACTTAATAGCTTTAGCGTGATTTATGTGTTTGTACAGTATTCATACGTGCCACTATCTTCTGAGAGAACGATGTGGCTGAATACTCATACACCTGTTATCTCGAAGGTTTAAAGTTCCTTATTTTTCATCACTGTATAAAGAAACACTTTTCTTTAATATTGCAACTTCCAATAGCCTGAAACTGAGTTATATTGTAATTTGGATTTAGAAATTAAGTAAATGTCAATATGTATTCAATTTATGATACTTCCAACAAGACTGATACAGTTTCTTTTTAATACAAATATATTATAATATGCAACCAACAATATAATGTACAATAGTCGTTAATACAAATATGATCTATGTACAAGAGGTTCACAAATATATAAAGAATACAGAATCTTTTTTTTTTTCTGACTTAGAACTTCCTTGAACCAATGGTTCATAATGAACGAGATAATTTCAAGTTGGTGTAGATACAATTTACTTAACGTGGAGCTAGCTAGCTCTTTGCTAATCACAAGTGAGTCTTCACCTTTGAAGTTATATAATGTCTTCGTAAAAATACTAATGTCCAGTGTAAAACCTCTGAAACTAAACGATTTGTAAGACACGAAATTTATAAACTTTTCTGGTCAAAGTCCCGATTAATAAGCGTTAATCACAGTTATAGCTTACGAGATGTATAGTATACCAACTATTGCAAACCATTTGAGAGATAAAGTATGAAATAATTATGTACCCGCAGAATAACGTACTATTATATATCGTTTCGTTGTTTTTTTCTTTTTCTTCCAAACATTTTTGAATCAACTCCCATTCCTTCATCTCTCGGTGAACTGAATTGAAACTTGTACCTTGTACCATATTTCTTTGTAATATTTTTTATTTAGTCTTTATAAGGTGTTTATGGGATGAAAGGTCAAGCAAGCAAGCCAAAAATATGTATTTTGGGCTTCTGTGCGGTCATATTTACAGCAATTAAGACGACAGTTGGCAAAAAAAACAAACAAATTTCACGCTCCTAACACACCGACATACAAAAAGTTGGACTTGTCCGTTGTTAATATTTATAGAGGGTCAAGATACTGTGCTGTAATTTCGCCAATTTACATCGAATTTAGTATAAAGATACGCATTTATGTGCGTACGACCCTTACATATGGCCCGGCATGGCCAAGCGTGTTAAGGTGAGCGACTCGTAATCTGAGGATTGCGGGTTCGCATCCGCGTCGCGTCAAACATGCTCGCCCTCCCAGCCGTGGGGGCGTTATAATGTGACGGTCAATCTCACTATTCGTTGGTAAAAGAGTATTTCAAAGAATTGGCGGTGGGTGGTGATGACTAGCTGCCTTCCCTCTAGTCTTACACTGCTAAATTAGGGACGGCTAGCGCAGATAGCCCTCGAGTAGTTTTGTGCGAAATAAAAAAAACAACAAAAAACAAACCCTTACATATACGTACAAAAATGTAGCAGATGCTTATTTTTTGGATATTTTAAGGGGTCAAAAGTAAAATAAAGTCATTGTATTAGGAGTTTTGTTTTAATTACTTAGTCTTGTTTCGACCAATTTACGGGTTCCAAACAGAGACGTAGACAATTTTAGAATTTTTTGTCTTTTTCTTAAGTTTTCAGTGAGGAAAGTACAGTTTGAGATGTTCATGAACAATTCATGTGCATTTCAATCAACTTACGTGGGATATGGTGCAAATATATCTTCTTTGCAGGTCTAAAGTAGTGATAGAGACATATACAATTTTTCTGTTTTATATTATTTTTTGTGACAATCTTGGCCATGTTGAGATTGTATCTCGGAGACGTTACTTTCTCTAGCAAATGTTGACCTTTTTAATTTAAAATGAATTTTTTCTGATTGTTGCTTTTGAATCTACCTCTTAATTGATATAGATCAACTTGTTCTTGACATTATCAGTTCGTTATGTGTTCGACAAAACTCATAATTTGTCTTCGAACTTATTTACTATTAAAAACCAAAAATATATCACATTAATTGTTGGGTTAAAAACAGTAAAATTTTCACGATAGGAAACTTTTAGGAAATTGGAGAAAAACACGTTAGTTTTATAGCTCACAAAAACGTAAATCATTTTGTAACATTGTTTGTCTTGCCCTAAGTAAACAACGCGATATTCCTGTTCGGAACTTTTACTGCTGCTTTCATTACCAGCAATGCAAAATGCATTGTTTAGCAACCTTAACTAAGACAAGCTTATAAAGCAATATTTCTCAGACAATCTTACTCATAAACAACCTTGTTATTTAACTTTGTTAAATAAATTCAGAAAAAGTAACTTTGGTCAAAAAAACATTGTAAAGTAATTTTACCCAAGACTATCCACAAAGTTAATTATAACTTCGTCCAGATATTTTAGCTCTAGCAATATGTTATATTATGATGTAAGCGCATTAATTACTTTTTATATTTTAGTTATAAAACGAGAAGCAGTAATATACATCATATAACTAATTCACATTATTACGATACATTTAAAGTCAAAGAGTACAAAACACAGTCTAAACACTTTCCAAGATTTTGTTACTTTTTAAAGTGTATATAAAATATGCTATTAACACGTAGGTATTTACACTTCTCTTTTCCTTTGAGAGATGTTACTTCTTCTAATTAACGTTCTTCTAACTTTCTTGTTTGCAAGTTATTAGTTGTTATGAAAACAATTTGACATAAATTTCCTTTATCTTTTCTAACAGAATTTTGCTATGGTTAATCGAATTAACGGGACATTTTTCCAGTTTTTAAATATTTTCATTTCGTAGAATCTCGGAAAGAGATAGGCACATGTGTGTATTTTTATTTAGATGTATGATCTGGCAGAACAATAGCTTACATATAACAGAAGGACCAAAGAGCTACTTTGGGAGGTAAGAATAATTTGAATGAAAGGCAGTAACCGTAAAAATAACGAAAAACTAGTGATGAAAAGTGTGCTTACAGAATTGAACGCTTCACAAATACAACTATTTTTTTTATCATGGTTTCGCCACTAACAGAGATTTGTAGCAGAGGTTATATATACATATTTAAACAAATATCTGAAAGCAACCTTGACTTTCACCAAAAATCAAGTAGGGAGGAGCTAAAGTAGATTTCGTCGTTTTTATCTTTTTGGTTTTTTTACACATATGTAAAATTTTGTAGTTTGTGGGATCAAATTTTTGTTTAGTTTTAATATAGTAGAATGCAAAGGTTGAATCTATTTTCCTTAATTTCTAGCTTCTAGAGTGTTCTTTTAATCTCGTTTCTATGGAACGTTCTGTTTGACTCAATTATACATCACAGTCTTGACACGTTAATTGGTAAACGCCATTGTTGCAATACTTTTCGATTCTCTCTTTGTTGTTACACACCATTTTTCATAGATTGCTTTTACAGTAGAAACCCAGTCCATAGGCTTCTTTGCTTAGTGTGTTATATATTTTGTAACAAGGTTTTCCAGTGTCACTCGACTTAAACCATTTCTTTTTCTTCGTCATTTGATACAATATATGGGTATATTGATATTAAATTTTTGGCGAACACAGTAAGGATATCAAAAGAAAGAATTTTGGTGTTATTCGATATCTTAATTATATAAAAGTGTTCATTTGCAATATTTGTTTATTTTGAGTGGAAAGCTACACAATGGACTATTTGTTCTTTGTGTACCACAAGGATCGATCTTCAACCTTTAACTCTGAGAGCCTTCCATCTTACTATCCAGAGAGCAGAATTTTGGACAAAATCAAAACAAACAAAAACACAACTTATTTATTGAGTACTTTCGATACTTTTACATCTTCTGCTTTCGAAATTATTTCACATAACAACGCAATATCTTAAATGTATCTTCAGCAAAGTTTAAATATATTCCTCTACATCCTCAGCGACAAACAGACTAAAGCAGAACTGAAAAGTAATTAGAAGTTTATATTACAGGCACCAAGTTAAATTACATTTTCCAGTTGCACCATGTAGAAAGAAACAAATAAGTAAATAACATGTAAAACAGAGATATGTTCAGATGAACCCGTGAGAATATCGATCAGTGCCCTTCAAATGTCACCTTTCTAGTCACGTAGACTTAATCGAACGATAATGTTATATTACTGAATTACCAAAGTGTACTAATAGGGAAAGTGTTTTCAATTTATATTTATTTGTATTTTTACAGGTACTTATGGAAAGGTTTTGGCTGTCGAAAACCAATCGTTATCATGAATAACAGCTTAAAATATCACCTAAGCCAGTTAGTTACTAATACATACAAGAAAAATAAAAACTGGGAATTTAAAAAACCTGAAAACAGGGATCGTAATAGAGTCAGAATACATATCTCGAGATACTGTAAACATTATTTACTCAAGCTACAAACTTATAATTTGGCTCCAATCTGTTAGCTAGAATAGCATTTCGTGGAGCTGAAGTAGGGGTTTGTAGTTTGAATAAATAAGGTCTACATTTTCTCCAGCCTTGTTTCCTTGCTTTTTTACGATCTCTATTTGCAGATATTTAATGTCCCATATTTTGTCTTGTTTGCTGACTTTTTTATGCTTAGCTGTAGATAAAGGATTATTTGATATGGTAACTTACTTTATACGTTGCAATGATAATAAATATATAGTTAGTAGCTAGCTGATACGATTTGTGATGATTTACTGTAGCTATTGACAACTTGATCGCTTTAGTTCGAAATGTACAATGTTAAGCTTCTGCTCTGGAAATGGTTGTGAAAATTTGTTTGAGAATAAAGTGAACATTTATAGTTTCGGGTAACTAAATTTTTACATAAACATATAAGTCTAAAATAGCGTTTTAAACAAACTTTCGGGAGTTTAAAGTAACTATTCTACCAACGTGCATTATAAAATTTAATATTATATGTATTTTTTTTCCTTCTTTGCTTCATACGTAATATAGAGGTTGGGTCCCTAAAGGCACCGACTGTAACGTGTACAAAGTATTAAGTATGTACATGTTACAGTCATTTAGTGTTATCTATAATTGTTTCGCAATTCACCCTGTACTTAAGCTTTTTCAAAGGAACAACATGTTTTCAAAGGGCAATGATAACATCGTTTACACGAGAATTATGATGTTTTTACTTTATGTAAATAACCCGGCATAGCCAGGTGGTTAAGGCACTCTACTATAATCTGAGGGTCGCAGGTTCGAATTCCCTTCATACCAAACATGCTTGTCCTTTCAGCCGTGGGAACTTTATAATGTGACTGTCAATCCAACTATTCGTTGGTAAAAGAGTAGACCAAAAGGTCTACTGCGGTGGGTGGTGAAATCTGACTGCCTTCCCTCTAGTCTTACACTGTCAAATTAGAGACGACTAACGCAAATAGTCCTCGTGTAGCTTTACGCGAAATTCAAAATAAACAAACGTTATGTGAAATATAAAAGGAACAAGTCGACTTTCTAATACTTATACGATTTTTGCAGAACCTTATTTAGTAATCTACAAATTGTGTGGGTGCAATTTACCGAGCAGATTTGTTATAGGCTGGCAAGGTAATAGAGAAAAAGAGTATTGACAAATGATCTATTTTAAACGGATTTTCTTATCATTGTAAGTCTAACATTCGTGCTTTCATTGTGCATTTTTAAAAGTGTACAAATCTATCAGTCAATAGTAAAGGTTTTAAAGTATTTTTAACTGAATCTTTACTATTTAAGGTGCTTTTTGCCTGAACGTTCTGTTAGGGTTTTCTGCAATTCTTTGTGTTCCCTATTATGAACCATTATGAGGTTCCTGATATATATATATATATTAATTACTTAATTACAATATGCTAGGAATATACAATTTTCCGAGAAACCTCAAGAAGGTTTATTTCCTGTATCTTCTTTGTAGAGAAACCAGCATGCTATTAGTTCACCTGAAGGTTCTCGACCTCTAACATGGTGTTGGTTTTATGTCAGTATTACCAGAAAAAAAAAGCACACACAAACAAAACCTAGTTAGTAATCAGTGTCGAGTAATAAACAATTTGAATAAGATTAATAAGTAATTAATAGTTAAACTTAGTTTACTGTACAAGTATAGTAGCTATGACAACAGCTTGAATTATAGCACTTCCAGATCATGTTATTAATTTAATCAGGCATTTGAGGTTATATCACTTTGCAAAGCTTTAAAAAGGTATGATGATACAGAACGTTCATTTTTTGGTCCGTTTAACATTTTTTGGTAAGCGTAAGAGAACTTTTTAATTCTATAATTAATAGAAATTATTCATAATTAAGCTCTAATAGATGTGTATATATATATATATATATATATATATATATATTAGTGAAAATTAATACTGATAAAGTTAAGTGAACAAAATTACAAGGAAGGACTGCGTTAAAGACAGCAAATCCAAACCTCCGACTAATTATATTAGTTTGTTATAACTTAAAAAAGCAGGTCGAAACAAAAATAAATTAAACAAAAAACGCTGCACTAATTGGAAAGATCCAAGGGTACAAGCTATAATGTGGGATTATAAAATGTACCCTACGTTTTGGAGGTGACTGCCAATGTTTTATAGCTTGTACCCTGGAATCTTTTCATTTAGTGCAGCGTTTTTTTTGTTTAATTTCTTTTTGTTTCGGCTTGTTTTTTTTTACGTTATAACAAACTAATACATATATACAAGTACGTAGTCATACTTTATCTGAAATATTTAGAGATCACATACTGAATCTGAATGAAAAAGGACACTGAGACAAAGCTTGCTTTAAGAAACGAGATAATAATACGGTATCAGCACTACGAATCTTTATTATTACCCTCGTTGAAAACAGCCTTATGGCAATGGTATATAACTGTTCACTGTTATTTGGTCAACGTACTATGTAACCAAAACTATTTTTTATAAGTATCTGATTTTTAATTGGATGTTTGGATAGCATACTATTTAATGTGACTCATCATGCCCCCTAAACTAGTGGCGCACATCACACACAATGTGATATTATACACGTATCATTTTGTAACACTAGTTTTTGAAGGAATGTTTTTTTTTATTTTAAAAACATTATATTTTTATTATTTTACTTTATCAAAATCAGTCATGTTTCTAGTTGTTGTCAATATTTGATCGACCCAAGAGTATGTTTGGCTTTAGAGGTTAAAAATATTTCTTTGTGCTGGTGATTCATTATTCAAATGGTATATAAAAGTATGGATGATTTTTAACTGGTTCATTTGCGATGACATGTTGTTCTAGCTCGTGGACGTTCTCTTTACTTATAAATAAAAGTTTAATTTAAAGGTAGGTAAAACGCTTTAATTCTGTACAATATATGATAAGCTTGGTTGCAGTACTATGTCTCGGTATTTGTGTGTATTAACTCTGTAAAATTGGTATCCGGATTGGTTGCGGTATTAAATGTATATGAAGGGTATGGGTAGTTGATTGCAGTATAAGTCTGGGTATAATGTATAGTCAGCATAGTTGCGGTAAAGTAAAATAAAATATTGTCACTTTTACATTAACCCGTATCTCTTTCACTATATCTATATCTGGAGATAGAATTATCGAATGAACTTCAATATCGATGATAATATTTTTTTGCGGAAATTATTTATAAGCAATTATACCATAACAATAAGGAGTATCATAATTTAATTAACCAGCAGTAAGAAACAAATAAAACCTTAGCAGTTTTATTACAACTTAATATTACTACAAACGGTGTAGTTTTAATAACACCTTGTAATCAGTCACAGAGATATATTCAATATTTTATACCTACTTAAACTCTAAGACTTTTAACAGCTTTAATCTTCCAGTAGTTGTAAAATAATGTAACTGTTATATATTATAATTAATATCTTTGCAGTTGTTTTAGAAACACCTGCCCGTTTGTATCAGATATAATACTATGTATATATCATACTGTAATTTCGTAATAATATGGAAAAATCTTTCCATTATCCTTCCTATTTCAACGTAGGAGAACTACAACAGATATTCTAATCTTGTTTAAATATTTTGTTACGTAACTGCGATAGAGCAAGACGATAAGAGACACATTGAAAATCTTTTCCTCTTTTCTACATTTATCTCCCCTGGAGACCACAGGCCTATGAAAATACGCAATATGTTGGTTGAGTCATCACACTACTGTCGCGAGTGACGTACGTCTTGATAGATATTGTCCCCATTCAATGAATACCTATTACGACACGTAAATCAAAGAAAGATGACACTTTTAACTTGCCTTATCTAATGTGATCTTACTTTTACAGTTAAAGCTGAATTCCGTCAACTTATACATAAGGCAATAAAATCCGCTCCGCTCGACTGATAGAGCTCCTTGTCTGTCGTCACCCAATTACTTATGGATAAAAAGGAATAAGCTTGGTCACTTGGTTACAGTGCGTCACGTGCATCAGCCTATTCGTGCACCAACTGTTAAATAGCGAAATGGTCAGACAAAGATCAGAAGGATAAAATCTCCCCCCACATGCGTTTCTTTCTCGTGAAATGCTTCTGATATCAGCTACAACACAAGGCGGAATAAAGAGTATTTGGGTTCTAAAGAATTAAGCAGTTTCTCTAAATGCTAGTACAAGTACAACTTTGAATAAATCACCAATCTCATTTTGCCTTTTTGCGGGACCGCAGCAGCAACGGGATCCCTCCTGCGCCAAAGCACTCGCAGTCCTGGCTGGATGTCTATCGTCACGTGACTAGTTTCATGCGGCGTCCGCGAGCCGCGAGCCCCTAGCCGCGTGCACATTAAATAAACTCCCACGAGAGTGAGGATGGAAGCATCTTTGTGGATCCAAGTTCTCGGCAGAACTTCTTTCCACGGTAAACCGACAGGCCGTTTCATCTAAACAGTTCATTTATTATATATTAGAGAAAACTTCGAGACATTAACAACTGAATCATGCATGACTTTTGCTATCTTTAAACATTTCTTATTTCCTGAAACTTGATTTTCTATTAAGCCAGTATTAATTCCATACGAACCACCGTTTTTCACGGCTTGAGCGCACCGGACTTTTGTCAAGTCCAGTACCATGAGAATCCCGAGAAAACTAGAACTTAGTCTCCTTCGCACCCGAACGCTCTTCATTTTCTTTAGTTTATTTCCATTTCTTACCACTGTACAAGAAGGTAAGTTTACAAAACTTGTTTATAAACTAAATAGCTAACTTTTAGAAGAGATAAATATTAAAAAAAGTCTTAAAATGAACTAAACATCCTCTGAATATAGTTAAGTTTACTCTTTACGTTTTACCTTTTTTAAAAATTGTCGTTTTTTTTTACATTTATACTGTCATACAGCCTACAACTACTCTAGAGTTGGACGAATTATACGGTCTTTTAAATTAGCATTGCGGTAATTATTCTTTGTAAAAAAAACAATTTAAACCATATTACCTCTTGTCCAACATGTATTTTGTTTTTCATTTATAAGAGTCAATATTGTTTATTCTAAGTTATGTGAGATCTGCATAGTAATAAATGTTTGTTTATAATTTATCTTCTATCAAGTTGATAAGGATATGTTATTTTCAAGGTAAATTTTTCACTGTCCTCTTCTATTTGGTGTAAAATAATAACTTTTACATAAGATGAGAAATGTACTTTATATGAAAGTAGAATGAGTACACTTGTCAGTGAAAATGACTTCGAAAATATCATACGAGGAAAATGTAATTTGAAAGTGAAGAACAAAAAAAAAACGTTTGATGAGTAATGTAATATAAATTACGGTACAATGGTATTCTATGGATGAGTGAGATATTTCACTTGTACCAAAAATTGTCGCTCAATGTCTGAGACACACAAATGGTACTCATGGCTATGAATACCGAAGTTCTGATTAATAATTTTTGTATTGCAGTAACACATTAGTTACTTTTTTATTAAGTGAAATATTTAGATGAATAGACGATTTGGGATAAGTGTTATGTGGTTCACACGTGTTATTTTCACAGATATTAACAACGAACATTATGATGTGTCGCAATAATTTTCTGTGGCATAAATATGTATGAAATTGCATTGTGATTTTTTAAAAATATTATTTGCAAAATATAAACAAATACAGTAAAGAGGCGAACACAGAATAATATGTTTCATGAGGTTACGTACTGTCAGAGATCTGCTTCTTTATAGTTTATTGTAGCAGTTTCATCTGAAGAACGAAGGAAAACTCAAATTTACAATAGAAGTGGTATGCCATATAGATTTACGATACTTGAAACTAAAATGTATGTATATGTATATCATTGTATTCATAATTTTTGAGACATCTGCATAGATCTAACTTCATAGTCATTTCTTATATTATCTAGCGGACGCATGGATATTGCTTTTTGGTCATTTCTAATAATTTCAATCATAGAAGAATATTCAGTGATCATATTTTAAAGACACAATACAACGCTAATTCTAAGTTAACGAGGAACAGTTAGATAAATTAATAAAGTATTAAAGATGCCTACAGCTAAAGTTCAGTTCGTATAAATCTTGTAAAATCATATTACATGCAAAAGGGAACGAATATACATATATAAAAGCAGTTGGTGAACACTAAGTTAGTTGTACATGTAGTTTTTATGTTAGTGTGGTAGACAATAGTCAGCTATTACCAAATGTGATTGTATGTGTAGTTTTAAAATTAGCATGAAATACTACGTATAGTGAAAACACTAAATGTAGTTAGGTGTACGTGTAATTTTTATGTTAGCATGGTAGGCAATAGTCGATGAACACCTCGCTTCCTAGTTAGTGTTTGAGACTCTTGTTTTTAAAGTATTGTCAATTTGATGAATAAAAAACACAGCAGTTGAAACAGCAAAAAGATCAGATTATGTAAACGATAGTATATTTGATGTAGTTGAAATTAACTGCCACTTTTTTATGAGTCATTAGAGTACTTGTTTGTTTTTGTTTGATGATTCGTTGGCTTCGAAAATACCATAAAACTTCTTTACATGATCCTAGATCAGTGCTCGAAGGTCAAGGTCAAGCTCATCAGATAACAACATGCTCTTTTTTATAGATTACTTTTGTGTACATCATGGTTTCATGGTGAAGTTGTACTTTCAAGACAATGTGCTTTAATTAGATATAAAACAAGCTTGTGTGTGTTTTCTTAGAGCAAAGCCACATCAGGCTATCTGCTGAGTTCACCAAGGGGAATCAAACCCCTGATTTTAGCTTCGTAAACCCGTAGCCTTACCGCTGTATTAGCCGCGGACAAATAAGCTTGTAAACCAGTAAATATAACATATATAAATATACCATAAAATAAGCTTGTAAACCAGTATAATCACATTTATTTAACAAAAACACATGTTTACAAATAACCGAGACCATAATTTGTCGTTACAATTTTAGAAATATATTCTTCTCAATAAATCCTCCATTTGTTTTTTATTTCATCCCATATATGCCTCGTAGCAATGTTCCTGTAGATATTTTTTATTTCTTACCATGTACAGTGTCAGCATTTTAAATACTTTAAGTCGTTAAGCATAGTGTGACACTAAGGCGTTCCCTGATTCCCCCTTATCACTACTTAGCCGTGGACATGTCGGTTGTACACCAGTAACGACGACCAGCATTACTGATGTACGATCACAACCAAAGACACACGCTGCACTTTTCATATACATCATTGAAATTTCCCATAACAACCATCACAAATAAACAAACTTCGTTTAATTAAAGATAACTATAAACACATAATAAAGTAGGTCGCCTGACTCACCCCTCAGCTGTATACTATACACAAGAGAATAGCATTCATATGTCGTGAAATTGAAACAGCGTCCTTCTTTTAATGAGATTTAAGAAACTTAACAGAGGTTTTCACACAAAAAAGAAAACAAAAAACTAAGCAGTACCATTTCTAAATACATTTTAGCCTTTTTTTTTATCAACATAGCTTCATTTTTACAGAGGAATAAGAAAGATAGAAAGTCCGTTCAATATTTTCTCTTTCCACCATTTTTGTTCCAAGAATAAGAAATACAGCAACGACCGTTCAATACATAGTTTTATCGGCAATTTTGCACTAACACATGCACAACAGAGTTCATACATTTATAAGAAGAATTCTGTAAGCACAAGCATACATAGATATATATATATGTGTCATTTACTTTTCATTTTTATTTATAAAATAACACCATGAAAGTGGCCTTTGGTAAATACTGTGCTATTTTAAAAGTTTTGTTTTATTCTTAGTAATATTAACTTCCGACCAGAGCAAACTACGTATTTAGACCAGAGATAAAAATTAACTCGGTAGTGATAAGGTTTATTAAGTATGCTGTTCTCTCGCTCTTACATATATAATTAAGATGTATTGTTTTATGAGAACCCTCGCTGTTAACGAAGTGTTTTTTCCTCTGTTTTTATGTTGTATTTAGATATTCATAAAATGTGCTTGGTCAGATATATTTTTTTCAATATAATAATCAAGTCTAATAAGTTTTACTCTACAATTTTACCACGAAAACTGTAGTCATATTACGATTTATTATTTCTTGTTTCTTTGTTACAACCTTTAAACTCATTATTAACGCGAATTTAGGAATGAAAATGGAATCCCACTTATTTCTCGTTGTGAATACTAAATTGATTTCATATTTTACATGTTTTTAACTCATGATAATGCATCCATGTTTTGATACATTAAGGATTTCGTCATGATCAAAGAGAGTAGACAGGCACGAAAATGTTCTTACGCACAACCCCAGTCACATATAGTGGTTTTTATGATATGACTTCAATTTAATTATTCGAAAAATTAAAATTATATTGTCGATTTATCGTTATAAATCAGATAAATTTCCTTTGGACTGACAAAATGTATCCTGAATTAGTTACTGTTTATATATATATTTATTACATTGTATGGTTCTCCGAAGCGGTAAGTCTTCGGATTTACAACGCTATAATCAGAGGTTCGATTCCTTTCGGTGGACACAGCAAATAGCCCGATGTGACTTTGCTATAAGAAAAACGCACACAAAACACTTACATTATACGTGTTATGTTACTGTCGTGCGTTAGTTTAATAGTATTTGCTACTTTAAACTGTTGTACATTAATTTTATATAGCTTGTTACTCAAGAGTGGATTAGTTTTACAGTGTTTACTACTTAACTGTGGTGCATTAGATTCAGAGTTTGCTTCCTAGCTGTGATGTGTTAGTTTTATAGTGTTTGACACTTAACTCTTTTACGTTAGTTTTATAGTGAGGTTTACTTGTCTGTGGTTTGTTAGTTTTATAATGTTTATTACTTAACTGTGGTGCATTAATTTTCTGTTGATCATTATATTTTACTGTGGTTCGTTTCTTTTGTGTAGTTTGATATTTAACTGTGGTGAGTCAATTTTACATTGTTTGTTATATTTCAACGTGGTTTGTGAGTTTCATAGAATTTAGTACATAAATGTGGAGCGTTAGTTTTACGCTGTTTATTGTAATTCACATTGGTTTGTTAGTTTTGTGGAATTTGAGTCAGCTTTATGCTTTATAGTGTTTAGTAGTTAATTATCAGTCATTAGTTTAATAGCGTTTGCTACATAATTTTAATGCGTTGGTTTTATAGTTTTTATCGTAGTTAACTATGGCTTGTTAGTTTTATTGTGTTTCATCTTATTAGAATATGCCTTGTAACTACTGCTTAAGAAAAAGTCCAAAATAATTAAAACCATGGAATACCATTTATATTATTTTAATAAGTATAACATATTACTAATATTTATAGAAATTAGACGTATAATGAATGTTATTATATATCAAATTGATATGAAATAATTGAAATTATGTTTTTCTTAATTAAACATTGCAATGATAACTTCGTCCTATTTACTGCAGTATTTATGTAATTGACTAAAAATGCAGAACATTATTATTATGCAGACCCTTGACCATATATTTCACTATTTCTTTCGGTACGTGAGTGATCAGTAGAACAACACCCATATTTTATATTTTTTCTAATTACAGTATATATACATACATATATATGTATATGTATATATATACAGGTTCCACACATTAAGATGTTAGATGAGTGTGTATCTAAGTCCTAATAATTTACTATGCTATTGTTAACTTACGTTCTATACATATAATTGCACACTTTCTTTATGTGATAAATGTATACAGTTTCAATATATATTACTATGAACATTTTAGAATATATCTGTTTTAGCCCTAGAACCAATTCCTGTGATAGTTGTATTTTTGTTTTGATGTAAAAAAATTATTATTAAATATATATATATATATATATATATATTGCAAATTATAGAAGTTCTCATTTTATATCGTGTTTACACATACACATATATGTACTAATATACGGATTAATATCTAAGGAAATGAATAGTTATTCCAAATTGAAATTAACACGTTTAAATCTCATAGGACAGAGAGGTAAGGACTAATAAAATTTCAAAATTATTTTCATTTGTCTATAATTATTTATCAGAATATTAAACTTTAAGGGATGTTTACTTCTAGAATTAAAATATACATCTTGTTAATGAATAGTTTTATATGTGGACTATAGGGGTGCTAACATAGGAGAGTTGGATGTGTTTTCTTATGGTAAAGTCACATCGGGCTATCTGTTGTGTTCACCGAGGGGAAATAAACCCTTAATATTAGCGTCGTAAATCCGTGGATTTATTGCTGTTCCATCAGGGAAGTAGGAGAATTGGAATTTAAAAAAATAACATATTTTTATTTAAATAATAGAATACCGTTTTAAATAAACGTACTCTCCTTATAACAAGAACACAACTTTCATTAGGACTGTACATGACGGTTGGATAATATCTTTATATAACTAAAGAGCACAATCTTAACACTTTTCCCGAGTATTACTTCCCAGAAACCATGTTTTTTTTAGAAAATGTTCACTTTTTCTAAATGTTTTTAACGAGATATAAACAGTACGATTAATATTTTCACACATATCCGCTCGAAGGGACGGCATTTCTGCTAGTATTAATAAAGCCAGAGAGAGACCAGATGTAAGTACAGTGGTACCTCAGTTGTCGAACTTAATCCATTCCAGAAGGCTGTTCGAAAACCGAATCAATTTTTCCTATAAGAAATACTGTAAATTAAACTAATCCGTTACATACCTCCGAAAATTACGCATTATGAAGCATTTTAAGTAAAAATATTGCTTATTTATACCTGTGTAATAATACTTACATGCATGAAGTCAACCACAAAAACTATTAACACAATACAAAAACGATAAATGAAAATTTAAGTGCACTTTACCTGTGCTGAGGAGAGCTGACGGCGTAAGTGAAAGGTGGTGAGGAACGTGAAGAGTAGGAGGGTTATTATTGTTTGGAAGGGGAATCACCTTCCATAAAAAAGTCAGGTAACTCTCCTTCTGGGGTTTTTGGACCGCTACAACCTGCTTGAGACTCGCTGGACCTATTTCTCACTAAAAACTTATCTAATAAGGTTTGTTTCTGAAGTAAGACATGGCATTTTCATTGAAAAGGTTTATGCTGCGGTTTGCTACAGCTTTGTCAGGGTGAAAGTTTTCCACAAAACTTTCTAACTCTCCCTATTTTCCACACATTTACTTGATTAGTGAATTAGGAACATCCTCCCTTCCCTCCTCCTCATCTGAAGACACTTCCTCATTTGCCTTCTGTTGCTGCCCCTTCTGAAGGTTTTGGAGTTCTTCCGTGGTGAGCTCAGTGTTGTGGTCTTCCACCAACTCCTCCACATCATCACCACTCACATTCAAGCCCATACACTTGCCTAGTGAGACAATATACTCTACAACAGGCTCAGCCTCAAAGCCTTTAAAGTCTCTGTCTGCTACTGAGTATGGCCACAATTTCTTTCAGGCTGAGTTCATGGTCCTCACAGACACTTCCCTTCATGCTTTGTTTATGATCCTCAAACAATAAAGGATATTAAAGTGATTTTTCCAGGACTCTCTGAGGGTTAACTCTGTGTCTGAGGTCACTTCAAAGCACCTTTGAAACAGTAATTTGGTGTAGAGTTTCTTAAAGTTCGATATGACCTGCTGGTCCATGGGCTGAATGAGAGGAGTCGTGTTAGAGGGCAAGAGCTTCACCGTAATGAAACTGTACACCTCCACCAACCTGTCCTTCAAGCTTGGTGGGTGAGCGGGTGCATTGTCCATCACAAAAAGGGCCATGAATGGCAACTGTTTTAAGGCAAACACTTCATGGATTCACTCTATAAAAAATTGCCTGGTTACCCATGATTTACTATTAGCCCTCCACATGACATTTAGTTTACTTTTCAAAACATTATTTTTCTTAAAAACCCTCGGGTTCTCAGAATTGTACACAAGCAAAGGCTTAAGTTTTAAGTCCCAACTTGCATTACTACATAACAATAGAGTTAGCCTGTCCTTCATTGGTTTGTGTCTTAGCAGTGACTTCTCCTCCTTGGCATTTTCTTCCAAAGAGGCCTGTCTCGTCACAGTTGAACACTTGTTAGGGAATAAAACCCTCAGCTTCTACATAGTTCTTAAATTTCCTAACAAATTTATCAGCAGCGTCTATGTTAGAACTAGCACCCTCCCCATGTCTCACCGCACTATGTATGCCACTTCTCTTCCTAAATTTTTCAATCCATTCTTTACTAGCCTTAAAGGCATTTTTAAAGGTGTTTCTCAGGAGGTCAGTGTGCAATTGCTTTGCTTTCTCACAAATAATGGTCTTAGGAATGCTATCACCAGCTAACTGTTTTTCGTTTACTCAAATAAACAACAGTTTTTCTACCTCCTCCATTGTTAGAGATCTTTGTTTCGTAAGCACTGTCACTACTTTTGCAACATCCTTTGATTACCTCTTTATTTTTTAGTATGATGCAGACTGTAGACTTCGCCATACCAAACTGTGTAGCAAGGTCAGACACGCGAACACCACTCTCATACTTTCCTATGAGATCTTTATTCACCTCTATGTGCCTCTAACAACTTTTCTTTTTGGTTTGCTGCTTTCATTATCCTTCTTTGACCCCATGGTGGCTTATTTAATCAGAATGTTTAGAAAAACAACAACAAAAGAAAAACGAGAACGTTCACAGCAGATTTTAGCGGGGGTGTGGATTGAACGACAGGTGCGGGTAAAATGTTTTGGGCAAGCTTGGCGTGGGCCGAAAATAGTTGAAGTGTCGTTCGGGTCATCAGTCGGGTTATGTCAGGGGTTCATGCCACGACAGCTTGGTTCGGGAACCGAGTTTATGTTCGACAACCGAGACATTTTTTTCTTCAACAATATGTTTGAAAACCGAATTGTTCAAGAAGGGAGTCGTTCGAGAACCGAGGTACCACTGTATTTGTAAGTAAGTTAAAATTATATGTGACATCAATTTATAATCACGTTTATGATTTTTAATATACGTATTTTCGATTATAATTTTACAAATATATTTATGTGAATGAAACGGAATTTGTGAATACTTAATGCATTGGTAAGTGTGGACTAGCATTAGAAATTAAATGTTTTAAATGTCTACTGTTTCTGATAAGAGAGGTGAGATTAATTTCAAATTATGTAGATAAACAATCGTGGAAAAGTCTTGATATGTCTAGGTATAGGGACACTAAAACAATGGTAACGATTTATGTGTTTCTTGTTCTATGTGAGGATTTTATTTATCGCGTAATTTCTGAGAAACTGGGTTTTTTGTAGATCAGGAAAACCTGTAATTACGTATTCAGTGTATTGTGGCTAATGTTTAGTGGTAAAGAGTGTATTATTCAGCGTAAGTTGTTTAACGGCAATCAAAACTAAGTCAAAATACTGGGAAGAAAAGAGGGTCATTCATGGCTCTGCAATAGATGTGACCAAAGTTTGTGTTTATAAAATGAAATTATGTCAGTTTTGTTTCAAATTTCATGAGGATAATTTTCAATTTTGGATAGAGCAATGTTACTATATTCTTGAATAGAAAGCAGAGATACGAGAAAGGTGTGATCACAAATGGACACTAAAATTTGGATCAAAATGTCGTAGTTTCTGGATAAAATTGATAGAAAATGTAGGTTAAAAACTTTTATAGATCGTAATTTTAGGCACTACAAACTAAAAGAATAGGACAAAGTGGGTATTTTACTGTAACTATTTGAGGTAGGTCGTATACTTGAGGTATTCTGTAATCTATAGGTCTCTTTCAGTTCAAGAAGAATTTTGTGTTAACAGAAAATGTTTGATGCTGGAACGTGCGAAATTCTTTAAAATAGTAAAAATTCAAATTTATTTTCCAAAATAAGATTTGTTTTTGTCTGCTTTTGTGATAATAAATCTAACCCTCTCAGCAAGATGGAACCGATGGCTAAACATAACTGGATAGAAAATATTCTTGCTTATATACGACACGATTTATGTATGATTTGTCACAATTAGTAGCTCGACTCGTAATCTGAGGATTGTGGGTTCGAATCCCCGGCACACCAAACATGCTCGCCCTTTCAGTTGTAGGAGCATTATAAAGTGACGGTCATTCCCACTATTCTTTGGTAAAAGAGTATTCCAAGAGTTGACAGTGGGTTGTGATGAATAGCTGCCTTTCCTCTAACCTTAGACAGCTAGTTCAGATAGCCCTCGAAAATTTGTTGCGCGAAAATTCGAAAAAAATATACTGCTTATTTTAGTTTACAGGCAAATTCGACTCTGTTTAGTTTTATGGAGTTTGTTTTATATGGGAGTTTTAAAGTAATGTGAGTACTTCACGTACTTATAAAAATTATACATTTTAAAAAATTATTTTTTTACACTAATTAAGTAGAAATAAATGCAAATAAAGAATTTCGTCTTGATAGCTTTTTGAAGAAACTTGGATAATAAAACGCACATAACGCAAACTTTTTTTATGAATGTTGTTAAAGAGGTTTTCTTATTTCAGATGTAGCTCAGCAAAAACCGTTATTATTTCACTCAAAATATGAACGTTAGGTTCTAATGATAATACACGAATAGATTCTTAGCTGTATTGTTCTCCATATCCCTTCCCCGTAAGTAAACTACGTATGAAACGAGTTAGATATACACGCACAATCCTTAATAGTTTGTATTTCGTCATTTTCACAGCTTCCTAGCTAACTCTTCAGAATAAATCACTGAGTGTAGATAAGAGCTACCTAATATGTATCTTAGATTAATCATCATTTACATCAAAACCCTATAAATGGGGTAAAAGAGATATAAAATACATATTAAAATATAAAAATAGTAGAAACTCCACTTATGAGGAGGCTCACTTACTAACAGAAGTGTCGGTACATGCCTAGAGGGTTTGTGGCTCGAGCCAACTTTCGGAGTTTTAGGATGATATCAAACATGGTTTTGTATTCTGATTTTCAAGACACCATCTAGGGACTCGGAAAACTGTCAAATAGAAGCCGGGCACGGGCCACGTGTGTAAATGACTTGTGACGCCTCTGCGTGCTAAACCTAATAAGCTCTTTTTTGTAAGAGTTCAACAGGTGCACATTGCATTATATATTCCCTGGTTTTCATAGTGTCTATAATTAGGCTTTCTGTATAATTGATATTTTGAACTTTACTGAGGCTGAATAAGTTATATTAGGTGCAGAGTAATATTGTGTAGAATAAATATTAGAGCCAAATTCATTTCATGCGTGTTTAACATACCCTGAAAGGTTTTATAGAGAATTTCAGATTAAACAAAAAGTATTATTTGAATTTGAACGTAAGATTACACGCGAGTTAGATTAACATGTATAGTGCAAATTATAAGTATATTTCGATACAGAAATATCTCTCGAAGTTCATACTATGACTTATAAAACTGTTTACAAGTTTGTGATCCGATGACGAGAAAACCCACTTGTTATGAAACTTATACATGTAAAAACGGCTGGTATGGGTAGAAAAAAGCTTTCTCCACATATATAATTGTTTTGTGTTAGGTTATATTTAGCTAAGATATATTTCAGTCTTCTTAGTATAGAATAAGAATAGGCCTGGCATGGCCAAGCGCGTAAGGCGTGCGACTCGTAATCCGAGGGTCCCAGCCGTGGTGGCGTTATAATTTGACGGTCAATCCCACTATTCGTCGATAAAAGAGTAGCCCAAGAGTTGGCAGTGGCCGCCTTCCCTCTAGTCTTACACTGCTAAATTAGGGACGGCTAGCACAGATAGCCCTCGAGTAGCTTTGTGCGAAATTCCAAAAAAAAACAGAATACGAATATTCAATACTTTTATTCAGAAGTTAACGACATTAAAACAAATTTGTATATATTATTACAAAAATAACGGCCAGTATTTATTATAATATAAATGACACTGGTCAATTAAAATCGGAGTTAGAACTAGAACAGTTCATAAGAAATATGGTTGTTGAAATAAAGAAACCAGGTGACATTATGTACCCAGTGACATAGTAAAGAAGCGTCGATTCTAACTGGCTTATACACCCGAAATCAAATAACCATAGGCAGATATATAAATATCCTAGTAATATAATAACTATCATATATTCAAATGAGTCTTAACAGACATTTGAAATGTTCTAAATCAGTCAAAATTAGGGGAATACTTTTTCTCTCTTAAAAGTAACAGTAGCATTTTTCATATTTGCAAATATTAATTCCATGTATGAAGAAGACACTATGATTAATGATCCACGTTTGTTACCTCAATATTTCATATATGATTTACCAGGTAGGCGAGAGAATGTTTGTTGAGGGTTCGATTGTTTTTAGATTCATTCTCGATGTTATTAACAGTAGAAAAGTATCATGAATTTTTGACTAGCTGAGTACTAAAATACGGGTCCTTTGGTGATACATTAATAAGTCTTCGGACTTACAATGCTAAAATCAGGGGTTCGATTCCCATCGGTGGACTCAGCAAATGGCTTGATTTGGCTTTGCTATAAGAAGACACACACACACTAAAATGTTCCCAATTTCCAGGCTATACTTTATTCGACTTTACTGAAGAGCATTAGAAATTGCGATCGAATGTCATATGCAAACCAGTAATATTTCCATTATTCATGGAAATAAATTTGTCCGACACAAGATCCATACAGATTGCTATCCTGCATGGATCTAATGGATTTGTAAAACTTTCTAACTATCATTCAGAAAGCTTATCTTGTGCGTTGCTGTTTATTCATTTGAGAAATTTGTTGAAAAACCAGTAACTCTACAGCTCTTTTTGAATAAAGCAGGCTTTACCGAGGTATTGTTGTCCGTTAAACATATGTAAAAGTGAGCCTTTGTGATGTTGAAACACTTCAAAAGAAAAGAAAGTTCCAATAAAAATTCAAATTTATTACCTTTATGCATATCATACGCGTATTTTAAGTTTGAATTGATCAATAAGACCCAAGGTTGTGGCAATTGTAGTTTCATTTATATATATATATATATGCATGTGTGACATCTGCACATATATGTACATAAATTAACACGACAAATGAACAGAACAAAAGTGGTTTACTTTTATGCCACGAAAGTTACTTTGTTAAGATATACATGTAAATAGAATGATACTGGCAGTTTTGAGCAAACTCTATATAAATGAATCATTATAAAGACAATTATTATTAACTGCATCTATAAATATTTTATTAATTATTTTTCAACGCTATATCATTTCATTGTCAGAAGGAACAGTCACGAGCACTCATACATTTAATTAACAAAATTGTTGCGTTCGGTCAAAACTAATAAAGTGTCATTAATAATGCTATAAACTGGAACTATCATTAATTTACTATATTAATCATATAATATTATTTACATTGATAAACAATTTTCGGAATTCATATGTTAATTCAAGAGGTTAATCTGAGAATATATTTTGTGTTGCTTGAATTAAAATGAAATATACACATATCTTTTTCATTTAACATAGGATAGAATATCCCTGGTAAATTATACGACATACTTACCACTACTTAGATCGAAGAAAACAACACGGAAAATGTATCCCTAGATCATGCCCTTCACGACCATTTATCTCACTCCTTGACTGTCTGATTTCTGGATGTGATGGGATAGCTCACTACCTACCAAAATAATCAAATGTTGTTAAAATCCACCAAGAGAGGTATCGTCATAAGTAAACATTTTGAATACCTTACTCCATATGGTCATTCTCTCAAATTTGTAATCCAAAACGAAATTGTTAACGAATAATTTCTGTACGTTTCATAGCAATCATAAGGGAAGTACTGTTTGAGGTTTAGGTTCGTGTTTCTGCTACATTGAGCATGTTTCTTCAAGGAGAACATCACTTCCTACCGTTTAAGTTGTTCGGTGAAAAAGAAACAGATCTGGAGGTATGGAATAATTGCATATAAACAACATAATAGATGGTAATAAAGAATGTTAGATTAAATAAGACGAGTTATATAATAATATAAAGGTAATGTAACATGTGCTTATCCCTTTCACAATAAGAAATTGAGTTTCAATCCAATGATTATCTTAGCGGAAAATTTTACAGTTAAAAATTGGGAATTTCATTACTTGGACAACCACCATACAGAAATATCACTAGACAAGGTTTTCTTTCATTAGTGTTTTTTTTTTTTTACTCCTAATTTCGTGCAAAGCTACACGAGTGTTATCTACGCTAGCCGTTTACAATTTAGCAATTTAAGATTAGGGGGAAGGCAGCTAGTCATGATCACTCATCACCAACTCATGGGATAGATACTCTTTTACGAACCCAGTGTGGGATTGACCGTCACATTATAATGACCATACGGTGAACGTATTTGTTGTGACAAAGAATCGAACTTGTGACCCTAATATAAGGAGTTGATCACCTTAACCACCTAGCCATGCCAGGCCGCCAGGTGTTGGAGAAAAGAAAAAAAATAACTTACTGTTGATGCTGTGGACAAGAAGGTTATATAATTACATTATAAATTTTCAAAATAAAGCAGACGTAAAACTATACTTTAGTGGATAGAAACAACATTAACGACTCGGATATCATATTATGAGTATTAAATGTATCATAATTACCTTATTAGGTAAACTGAAGAGCATATTGTAATTTCTTTGCAATTTACACACCGTAAGGAGTACAGTAATCAAGTACAGTTTAATACATTTGATATTCTGACCATTTAATGAATTGGAGAAATATGCTCTAGAAATCGACTACTATTCACCTCAAAAGGTATAGAAAGAATCAATATCAAAGCCAATTTGTTTATCAATAAATGTCCAATTTATTTCAGTACATTGAAATAAGAGTAACAGTTAGAAGTATGTTTTTACACATGCCTTAGATACATAAAACTTTGTTTTTTTAATAAGTTTCCTGTCTATTGCTGATTATTTAGTTAAAGCTAACTGCACTCTAAGAGACTATCTATCTGTCTATTTCAAATATTCAAAATATTAATTATCGATTCTGTGGTAGCAATAGTTCATTACAAAATTATCTGATTCCACTTTAGAAAAAAATTTCAATTGAAATGTAAATGTGGGACAGTCCTAACGAAGAACTTATCAAAATGAACACGGGTAAATACGAGGGTTAAAACTCCTTAGAAGAAGAATATTCCACTTCCCGTTGTGCTCTTGGAACAACTATTTATAATGCTCATGCTTATTCCTATGCGAGGACGATTACTCACTACTGCACTGCAGATTATCACTGCTATTTCTACCATACCGAGTTTTTGAGAAGATGAGTTCATATTTAATATACACATCTTGAAGAGTTTTCCATTACATGTACAAGATGGCTACCAAGACTCCATTGAAATAACTCGAAGGCTGATATTTACATAGTCTAAAGAAATTACTGTAATTACAATTTTTTACCGTATTTTTATGAAAAAATTATTGATTTCGATTCAAGATTTATAAGCCTTTGCTAACGTCAGACCCTTTTGTATTACTTTGTTATGAACATTAGATTATATGAAAGGTTTAATAATATTATTATTTGCGTAGAAGAAGTTTTAGTGGGTGGACCTTGTAAACATAAGTTTAAATTTGCTCCAGATTTAGTTAAGCTGCAGTTTCAGTCTGGTGCTACTCTCAACAACCAGTTTTGTACGAACATATTGTTACCATGGTAACTTTGAAGTACATTCAGTTGGCTTTACGTTATTTTGTAATATCAGAATGGGATGTTGTATAGTACTTTCAGCTATAAGTATCACAATGGCGTGATTGACCCGTCAAAGAGTTGGGAATTTGTTGTGAACTTAACATATAAGCACTAACCAGGCCCAGCATGACCAGGTGATTAGGGCGTTCCACTCGTAATGTGAAGGTCGCAGGTTCGAATCCTCGTCACACTAAACATCAATACAACTATTCATAGATAAAAAGAGTAGTCCAAGAGTTGGGGGTGGGTAGTGATGACTAGCTGCCTTTCATCTACTCTTACAGTGTTAAAGTAGGGACGGTGCGTAGATAGCCGTTGTGTAGCTTTGCGTGAAATTCAAAACAAATAAACAAAATTAGCATTAACCATAATTTCCACTATGCCGTTCCTTAAAAATCATCACTTTTTTGTTCCTTTCCCATTCACTTATATGATTATAATTATAATATAGTCTCAATATGAAAATATACTTTAAATAAACTTTAGATTTTCACGTTACACTTTCCCAGAAGTAAGAGATTAATAAAGTTCAGCTTAATATTACTCCATGGTTTTGGAGTTTTTAATATTGATAACTGCTTTGAAACATGTAATATAAGTTCAATGAATGTAGCGCTTAACGTGTTTTCAGTGTTTCTTCCTGATTTTTGAGTTACGTTTTATTTTTAATGGATGTTTTTTTCTCTAGTTTTTTTTTTTTGTGGTTGATGAAATTCGTACTGATACTAAACTTCTTATATTTTATACAGGCCTAGCATGGCCAGGTGGTTAAGGCGTTTGACCCGTAATCTGAGGGTCTCAGGCTCGAATCCCCGTCAACACCAAACATATTTGTTCTTTAAGCCTTAGGGCCTTTATTATGTGACGGGCAATACAATTTTCGTGGATAAAAGAGTAGCCCAGGATTTGGCAATAGATGGTGATGACCATCTACGTCCCCTTTAGTCTTACACTACTAAATTAGAGAAGGCTAGCGCAGATAGCCCTTATGTAGCTTTGAGCGAAATTCGAAATAAACTAACATGTTTGATACACTACGAGATGGTATCATAATATTTGGACAGATGATCTTATGTTCAAGTGTTTAGTAGACTTCTTGCGATCTGAGTCTTATATTACTTTCTGAATACAAGCCAGTCTTTATAAAACTGAAATAACAAATAATTTATTAACATTTCTAACGGAGTGGTTTGCTTGCTTTGAATTTCGCGAAAAGTTACATAATTTAGCACTACAGGGAAGGCAGCTAGTCATTACCACCCACCACCAATTCTTGGGCTACACTTTTATCAAAAAATAGTGGAATTGACCATCACATTATATCGTTATCACGTCTGAAAGGGCGAGCATAATTGGTGTGACGAGCATTCAAACCTGCAACCCAAAGATTACAATTTGAGTGCCTTAACCACCTGGCCATGCCGGGCCTATCAATGAGTGTCTTTTAGATACTGATATCTTTTGAATTTAAGCTTTGCTTTTTAATTCAAAATTATCATATTGCCTTATTTCACGCAAACTTATTGTTATTCATTTATTGATTAGATGTAACTTTGCAATAAACATTGAGAATAAATTATTTCATTTGAAATTTCGATTTCAGATTTTTCTATTTTTCTTGTCACAGATACAAGTGCATTGTGGCTAATTAGTGTAACGCTAAACATTGTGTTTAGTTTCTCGTAATTTAACTCGAAACAATCCCCGCTGGTACAACGGTAAGTCTACGGATTTACAACTCTACAATCAGGGGTTATATTCCCCTCGGTAGACTCAGCAGATAGCCCGATGTGGCTTTGCTATAAAGAAAAATACACTTAACTGGAAATAAACCAACTTTTACAGGAATACTCTAGACTAAACTCCTCGCTGGGTCAAGAATAACTGAAAAGTCTAGAAATATGCTAGCGCAGTGTTCTGAATTTGTCAAGCGTGAATGATATTTTCAGAAATGTTCTACAGCATAATTCTGGTTGAGGGAGATACAACTGCTTTTTCTGAACTGTTTTGTAACAGTATTGTTGTTTGGTAAAGCACTGCTGGTATTTATATAATTGCATTTAAACTCGGTCAGACGCTGCTGATAATTTGCCATAAATGCTTTATAAGATCATTATGGCTGGGTTAAACACTACTATTTACGTAGAAATGCTTTAGAACAACATTTCAAATGGGTCAGTCGCTGCTGATACCTTTAGAAATGCTATAAAGCTATTCTTTCTTTGTGAATTACTACTAACACTCTTTTATAAATGCTCTAGAGCAGAATATTTTAACTACATACAGAATTCAATCCAATGTTTCGCAGTCAACGATTCGTAATAAGGGGGTGTTAGTAGAAATATCAGATATATTCTCTTAAAATATAGACTATACATAAACATATCTTATCTAATTTGTTCAGTATCTGTTTCTTTACATAGGTTGTTAGAAATAGCTCAATTATATAACTAACTTCTGCTTTTTCATTGATATATAAAGTACTTAGAAACTTGTGTAGAGGTGTACACATTATTATTGTTATTACGTTATTTGATGTGCCACATTTTTCTATGTCACCTCATTTCATGGAAGTTATCGAAACAGATTTACTAACAGGAACTTCTAAAAGGTAATAAATATTGAATCATTTGAGCATTCTTTTACATGCCTCAATTAAATAGAGTTTTGTGATACCTACTCTGTGTAAATTATTACACGTGCTTAATGTACACACATTTTTATGATTTGGCATCATAACGAAAATCATAGTACATGTCTTCATAAGAGACATTCGAACAAAATAACGTCGTTTAAGGATCTGTGTTGTCTCTCTTCATCCACTAATATTAGCAAACTATCAGTTTATTACTTGCAAGATTCTTTAGCTATGTGTTTCTTTTTATAAACATTCGTTTCATCACACCTACATTTGTTTAAATCAAGAGTCATGGACTTCAATTTTATCACACCTACATGTTTTAATCAGGAGTCTTGGACTTCCGTTTCATCACACCTGCATTTGTTTAAATAAGAGTCATGGTCTTCCCTTTTTTCACACCTACATGTTTTAATCAAGAGTTATGGACTCATGTTTCATCACAACTACGTTTATTTTAATCAAGAGTCGTGAACATTTGCTTCACCATACATACATTTGTTTTAATCGAGTGTTGTAGACATGGTTTCATCACATCCACATTTAATGAGAATATGTATTTTATCATTCTCACTTTTGATTAATCACGAGTTGTATCTATATTTCATCACTTCCTAAATGGAATTTTCCGGGAGTAATTTTTTTACACAGCCATTCTTTATAAGAACATATTAAATGTATGCCTGAAGTTTTCTGGAGTAAAATATTTCTACAAGAGTTAAAAACAGCTAAAAGTTTAATAGCTGAGTTTAAAGTTGACTATTTCATGTAATATTTGAGTAACAAAATGATTTTGCATTAAGTATTAAAATTACATTTATAGTTTAATTGTGTCCTAATTTTTCAGTTTATCGAAAAGTTTATTTTTAAACATCATGTTTTAAAGATTACTTTTCACCCAAGTGTTAGGT
Organism: Tachypleus tridentatus; assembly: GCF_004210375.1. Lineage (NCBI taxonomy): Eukaryota > Metazoa > Arthropoda > Merostomata > Xiphosura > Limulidae > Tachypleus > Tachypleus tridentatus. The sequence continues at coordinate 56,038,043 of NC_134828.1, forward strand.
CAAAAGATTAATTCTACGATAATCTATTTAACCTCGATTTCTCAAAGTCAGAACCTGTAATTAAAAGCAATGTTATTAAACTGTGGGCCAAAGTTTGCACTTGAAAAAAAAAAAAAAAAAAAAAAAAAAGACTAATTCTATGAGCCGCTGTATCGCGACTAAAAAGAGAAAGAGTTACCTATGTGACAAACATAAACAACATTGGTGAAAGAGCAGTAGGTTTATAGATTTACAATGCTAAAATTCGACGGACAGCAGATACTGTCATGTTTAAAAGCCTGTGTATTTTTGTAACATTTTTGGATATATAGATATTTAATCTCAATTTTAACAATACTGAGAGATTATAGGAATATAATTAAACAATTAAAGCTGCAGAAAAGACTTTTCAAGATCTTCTGTAAATGTAATTCTACAAAAATGCATATTCTAATGGAGGAAAAAGTTAGAACACCCCCACATTTATGGCCACATAAAATGGCTCAACTCACACACAGGTGTATCACACCAGGTGCACATGATTAGAAGATCGTTACTCAGCATTTTGGATGAGGCTTGCCCTATTTAAACCTCAGGCATTTAGTTTGGTGTGCTCCTGACTGTTGAAGTGAGATTGAGCACCTTGGTGAGAGCAAAAGAGCTGTCTGAGGCTTTCAGAATGAAAACTGTAGCAGCTTATGAGCCTGGTAAGGGATTTAAAAAGATCCCAAAAGATTTTGAAATTAGCAGTTCCATTGTCCGGAAAATAGTCAACAAGTTTGTTTGTTTTTGAATTTCGCACAAAGCTACTCGAGGGCTATCTGTGCTAGCCGTCCCTTATTTAGCAGTGTAAGACTAGAGGAAAGGCAGCTAGTCATCACCACCCACCGCCAACTTTTGGGCTGCTCTTTTACCAACGAATAGTGGGATTGACCGTACCATTATAACGCCCCCACGGCTGAAAGGGCGAGCATGTTTGGTGCGGCGGGGATGCGAACACGCGACCCTCGAATTACGAGTCGCCTCAACGAGCTTGGCTATGCCGGGCCCAACAGTCAACAAGTGGAGGGCTTTCAAAACAACTGCCAACATGCCCTGGTCTTGTCTTCCAAGCAAGTTCACCCCGAGAGCAGACCGCAAGATGCTAAAAGAGGTCTTCAAACACCCTAACATGTCATCACGGGATCTACAGCAGGCTCTGGCTACTGTTGATGTGAAGGTACATGCCTCTACAATCAGAAAGAGACTGCACAAGTTTAACTTGCATGGGTGGTGTGCAAGGAGGAAACCCTTGCTCTCTAAGAGAAACATCAAGGCCAGACTAAAGTTTGCCAGAAGGAATGTAGACAAAGACCAGGACTTCTGGAATAATGTTCTTTGGACAGATGAGTCCAAAGTTGAATTATTTGGACACCAGAACAGAGAACATGTTTGGCATAAACCAAATACAGTATTCCAGGAAAAGAACCTCATACCAACTGTAAAGCATAGAGGTGGAAGTGTCATGGTTTGGGGTTGCTTTGCTGCAGCAGGGTCTGGACAGCTCATAATCATAGAATCCACGGTGTATTCTGTACATGTAATTCTACAGCATATTCTAACTGAGGAAAAAGTTAGAACACCCTACTCTCTAATAGCTAGTGTTATCCCCTTTGACTGAGATAACTGCAGAATTCTTTCAGCTGTGAGATGTTTGAGGGGTTTCTTGCATGTACAGCAAGAACTTGCTTGGACGACAAGACCAGGCCATGTTGGCAGTTGTTTTGAAAGCCCTCCACTTGTTGACTATTTTCCGGACAGTTGAACTGCTGATTTCAAAATCTTTTGGGATTTTTTAAAATCCCTTACGAGACTCATAACCTGCTACAATTTTCTTTCTGAAGGCCTCAGACACCTTTTTTGCTCTCACCAAGGTGCTCAATCTCACTTCAACAGTCAGGAGCATACCAAAGTAAATGTCTGAAGTTTAAATAGGGCAAGCCTCATTCAAAATGCTGAGTAACGATCTTCTAATCATGTGTACCTGGTGTGATACACTTGTGTGTGAGTTGAGCCATTTTATGTGGCAATAAATGTGGGGGTGTCCTAACTTTTTCCTCCATTAGAATATGCATTTTTGTAGAATTACATTTACAGAAGATCTTGAAAAGTCTTTTCTGCAGTTTTAATTGTTTAGTTATATTCCTATAATCTCTCAGTATTGTTAAAATTGAGATTAAATATTTATATATCCAAAAATGTTAAAAAATACACAGGCTTTTATAGGGTGTTCTAACTTTTTCACATGACTGTAGTTCAAAGAGTATTGGTCCAAAAATAATTAACAATCCAATTTCGCCCAGCATAGCTAGGTAGTTGGGGTACTTGCTGTCTGTGAGTCGTGGGCTTAAATCTCCGTCCTACCTGGATATGCTCGATCTTTCAGCTGTGGGATCGTTATAAAATGGGGGTAAATCCCAATATTCCTTAGTAAAAGAGTAGTCTAAAAATTGACGGTGAAAGTGATGATTAATTGCTTTCCCTTTAGTGTTTCACTGCTGAATTAGGAATGACGAGCTCAAATAGTCTAAGTGTAGCTTTTTCACGAGACTCAAAACAAATCAAACCAAATCAGAAACAACATTTCCACTATAGTTATATAATGTTTGATTATTTGTTTGTTTTCGAGAAGAAGGATGCACAATGGTCTTATGTGATTTGTTAAATCTTTAAAGAACATGATCGTCCTTTCACCCATGGAAGTACTGTTGCATGACGATCACTTCCAGTATTCATTGGTAAAGGGCAGTCCCCAAGAGCTAGTTTTTGGTGGTGGATACTATCTTTCTTCCATCTAGTCTGTTGTTTGAAAATTAAGGACGGCTATTTTTGAGAAAAAGTGAATAACAATAAAAAAATAAAAAGTCAACAAATAGTTTCATAAACGAATAATGCTTAATTAAATGAAATTCATTAAATATTATAAATTTTATGTGTCTCTCTTGTTCAGGATGAATTGGACATGATCAGCTCAGAATGCAATTCTTTTATAGCTAATTGTTCTACGGTCAAACAACTGTAACTTTACGGACTAACAACGCTAAAGTCAGTGGTTCGATTCTCCTCGGTGGACACAACAGGTAAACTGGTGTGACTCTCGTATTAAAACACATACACATATCTATTTGAAAAACTGTTATTTTTCTCACATTCTTAATATTTACACAACTCGTACAGTTTTTGTAAAAGAATCTGTGCCTAAAATCTCGTATGATAATCTCTCTCAAGAATACACAAAATCTAGGTCATAAGCAAGTAAAACGTTTTGAAGTATACTGGCATAGCATGAGTTTGATATGTTAATCATGACATTGGAGAAACTCCTTAGTATTATATTTCATCTAACCATCGAATTCTTATATATATATATATATACATGTGTGTGTGATAGCGAAGCTAGTTTTGCGAAGCGTTTGAGATAACTATTTAAAAAATAGTTTATCAAAACGTTTAAAATACTGCTTATTTTAACTTCAAAGTCCCTGCTTCGTTTGAAGATTTAGAAATGAGATGCGTCAAGTGTTTTTTATCATTCTTTTGATTACATCATGAAAATGCCAGCAGTTTTAAATGACATGGAATGCATATGTTACATTTAAGAAGAGATACTCAAGTGTTTACTTTTTTATCTAATGAGAAATATTTCAGTGTTTTCTTTATTTTTTTGCGGTTATAACTCGGAGATTTTATTTTATACAAAACTTGCTGTATTTTTATTTCTACTTACAGATTTTTTATAAAAAATAATTTTCTATTAGAATAATATTTTCTATTTTAATATTTATATTTTAACAATGAAATAGCGTCCTTTGGTTACGCGTAATAAAATAAGATAAAATACGATGTATTTACATGAGCATCTTTACACAAAGGTTAAAAAGAAGAGGTAGAGGATAAGTTATTTACACGTACACCTTTGGGCTTAAACGTTGAAAACAAACGAGTGAATGTGTGTATAAATACACATAACACAGTATCGCATATGTAGTAGTTAGTGACAGAAATATTACAGTAGTTAACGATAAAATTTATTTTTAAACAAGATATATGTGTGGAGTGACAAATACTAACCTCAGTACACTCAAAGAGCAAGAGTTGAATACTTGCCTTTCTCAAAGTTTGGATAAAAGTTGATTTACATGTATAAATATTTCATAGATAACACAGGCCTGTGAATTTAAACTTCATAAAAGTTGTTTTGGTTTTAATAATGGATTGTCGATAACTAGTTTCACAGATTTCCAAATTAATATTTTTTTCTATCACTTTTTTTTTACAAATCGCAAAAAAATCTTACATAGATCAAATTATTATTTCATTCATCTAAATTAATAGTTTTATTGTTATGTTTGTTAACAAAAATACAAATAAACTGAAGAAATGTTAAGATAATCGATGTAAAACGAATATAAAAACTCATTTATTCTGAAATGTATGTCTTTTAATCTGAAAACTAAGTCTTGTGGTCTTTTTTTTTATATACATATATCTGGGAAATTTCGTTTCAATGATCATCAGTAATTAGCCATCATACTGATGCTCTTTCTTTCGTTATACCTCCTCTTCATTTCCCCGATGAAACAGTTACAGACACTTAAGGTTGAAAACAATCGCTATCATCATTTTTATTAACACCAGATTTAGAAGCAGATGAAACTGTATCAAGATTCTCCAGTGGAGTAAATACAGGTACATGAGGTTCATGAGCAACAGGTCCTATAGCAAATTGAATGTTTGGATAAGAAATTTCCTTTTTATTTAAGTCTTGTAGCCTTGCACGTTACATGAGAAAAAAAGCAGTCATCTCTATGGGTTCTAGGGTCATGTGAGAACATTGGAATTCCAAAGGCAAAAACGTTTTTTTACCTCTAGTCCATTGTCTTAACTTTTTGACACAAACAGTGCAAAATTTGTTTGAATTATATGATTTGTCTTGGTTCTCAAGATTTATTCCAAAACATTTGTAGTACGTTTTTTTTTGTTGTTGTTTTTCAAAAATTCTCTAATGCTTTTTTTCTTTTTTCTTTACAACAAAGTTACCGCAAATATAACAGATTATGTTTGAATAATTTACACAACCTCTTGTTACCATAGCGAAGAATAAATAATATTGAAAAGAAAAAAGAATAATGTCAGAGTGCATGCACAAACAAATGCTATCCAGAAATGACACGTCATGCAGCCTGTTAACCGTCTATATACTAGTGGTGTGTTTTTCACAGAGCTTAGAACGATAAGACTTTCACGTCCCGACTAGCCTAGAGAAATCTATAGCTAGTGGTTGTCCAACTTAAGTATGAGAAAACAACTTGATTTCTAAATTAACTGGTATTATTTTTAATGGACGGTATATATGCCCATATTTTTTATCTATTTGAAACAAATATCTCACTTGTTTTGAAGTTTCTTTTTTTGTAATGAAAAAGTTTATATTAACTTCTTGAATTTTTACCATGCGTTTCTCGAACCCTACCTTTCTTGGCTACAAAGATTCCCTATCTGAGAAAATTAGCTTAAACAAGGTACCATTCACGCCTTGCCATTCTATATATATATATATATATATATATATGAGGAGGGGATATGTGTATGAAATACTACTGCTGCAAAATAGATCGAGAAAGTTTGGTTAAATTAAATTACATAGAAGATGCTAGTTCTAGTCCTTTCTCTGTCTGCCTAATAAAGAACATCTGAGTAGAAGCCGACAAAAGTGCTTCCAGTGATACCAATAAGACTGTTGTTCCTAATTTACCGCAGCAAAAGAACCATATAGACTCAGACTCATCTTCATAAAGTTTTTTCTATTCGGGTAAGTTTACAGTGCACATATTATTGAGCACACTGCACGTACGAAAATTTAACCACTTTAAGCACAAGAAGAAGAAATAAAAGCGTAAACCACCAAGTCCATTTCGATTTTTATTATCTGGTGTGATATGCCATCTGGAATTTTTTTATATTAAATTTTGGTTTACAGTTTCATAAAAATATTTTTATGTTTTTAGTGTAAAACAAGAGTACATATAACACCGAAAGTTTAAGTTTATTGCTCCTGATAAATAATGCGGAATGTTAAAGGTTGCACCTGGAACAAATAGTTTAAAGTTTTTAATGAGCTTTCACTGAAATATGTAAATATGTTTTATCAACAAGATATTATGACTTTATCTTCAATCTAACATTATTTGCTCTTTTTTTCGCATTCCATTTATAGATATCACAATATTCACACTTATATCTTTACATAGTTTTTCTCTTTTTATAAGTTATTACTTATACAAATTTTAAATTGTGAAAAGTTTGATATACATAATAATTAACATGTTGTTGTTTTTTAATTAATGATACATATGATGTTCAATTTTATCAGTAACTCATCTTTATTTTAATTTAACATAATGGTATATTAAAAAAATAATGGTATTTACAGAATAATTGGTATTTTTTATTGTAATTAATTAATTTACTTTCTATAAAATAGTGCTAAAATGTATAATTTGAAATTTATGACATGAATATGGGCGTAATCGACTTTGATATTCAAAACATAAAAATGTTATAACACCTTTTTCATTTAAGATTTTTTAACATAAGCTACTTATATGGTACATAGTTGCTTCCTGGAACCCTCTCAGTAATTGAATAACTGCATACACTTCTACTATAGGGTCTCTTATTTCACTATAGAGGGAATTATGAATCAACTTCACGAAAATTCTGTATGCGTGAAAGAATACTTTTAACTGCTGAACTTAAATTCGGCTCAGAAAATATATTCATGAAGTGGAAGTTTATGTCAAAAGATGTGCAAGTTTAATTTTAGTCATTGGAAGTTTGCAGTTTGTTTTGTCTTTATATTAATTTTATTTACATAATATATATCTTAATGCAACAATTAAGTTGTATTATAATATTGTTTGATATTATCTAATATAATGGTATGGTGGTACAGAATGAGCCCGGCATGGCCAAGCGTGTCAAGGCGTGCGACTCGTAATCTGAGGATCGCGGGTTTGCATCCCCTTCGCCCCAAACATGCTCGCCCTTTCAGCCGTGGGAGCGTTATAATGTGACGGTCAATCCCACTATTCGTTGGTAAAATAGTAGCCCAAGAGTTGGCGGTGAGTGGTGATGACTAGCTGCCTTTCCTCTAGTCTTACACTGCTAAATTAGGGACGGCTAGCACAGATAGCCCACGAGTTGCTTTGTGCGAAAATCAAAAAACAAAAAACAAACATCATGGTACAGAAACTTTAACAAATATACAGTGTTGGTGACATAATAAGAAATAAAATTCTCCCTAATTAGTGGCTCAGCCTGAGGGTTTACAATATTAAATATCAGGTTTCAATACTACATGGAGCGTAACACAGATAATCGATTGTGTAGCTTTCTACTTAACAAAATATAAACAACTAAAATATGTACATTCACTGAAAATTATCATCTAAAAAAGGTAAAGCATACTATTAAACTGGTATGTTTATTGTTTCCCATTGATTTTCCATTAATTGGATCAAAATGAAAAAAAAAAAAAAGTTCGGTGTGGTTTTTCTTATCTGCGTCACATTGCCGTGAAATGGTGCTTATTACTTTAGCGCTTTAAGAGTAACAGTCAGTTCCTACTATTCGGTAAGACAAGTGTACCCAAGAGGTATCAATGAGTGCTGTTATCTGGTTGCTTTCTCTGTATCTATTAGTTGGAAATTGGCTAGTTGGTTTACCTTTAGTCTTACACTACTAAATTAGGGACGGCTAACGAAGGTAGCCCTCGTGTAGCTTTGTGCGAAATTTAGAAAAACAAACAAACAAAACAAATAAACTAATGAACAGTTTAATTATTAATAATAACAACATTTAGAACGTTATTTACTTTTCTATGATCAAAATGTAGTGAATCTTCTTAAATACATGAACAATAAGTAAGAATGCAGATTTTTACGTCAATGTTTATCAATTTGGTTTGGTTTTAGCATACATCTACACAAAGTACTATCTTGTTCTGTTCACTGTGGGAAGTCGAACTCTGAATTTTAGCATTAGAAACATTTAAACTTATGCTAGCTCACCGGGGGACGTTACTGTTGAAACTTCTGTGTCGTATTAAAATAAGCTGTGATAAATTTTCTAGTTTGGAATAAATTAAAAGAAGCTATGATGATAAATATGTGGGAAATGATTTTGGATTTACCTCTTAAATGGCGACCATCGATAATTGATACTGCTTCCTACAACATTTCTGCTGTTTAAGGGTTAAGTGGATTATTAGATTTTTGTCCCGACGTGACTTATAGATACATTAAGAGCTTATAACGCTAAAACTCTTGTTACGTTATCTGCGATGTATAATGCATACTCAGCCCTTTGTGTAGCTTGAATTAGCAACAAACAAATACGTATAAAAAAGGACAATTTATTTGAAAACCAAATACTGCGGACTTTCTTTTCTCACTTATATTGCTAATATTTTCAGATTATTGATGTTAATTAAGGTATTAATGTTAATGAACATGAATAAACAAAAAACTCGATGATCAAAATATATTTATTGAAATTATTTTATTATCATTTACTTTCAGCAAATAAGCTAATATATACTAAAATATGACAAGAGAAGCCCTCTAGTGGCACACCGACATTTTTGCGGACTTACAATGCTGAAAACCGTGTTTCGATAGCCATTGTGGGCAGAAAATAAATGACCTATTGTTTAACTTTGTGCTTAACTACAAGCGACGCGAGAAAACTTTCAACTTAAAAAAGAAAAGAAGAAGTCAATATTTAAGCTGTTATCAGCATTATTGTTATACAGGATGTTCGGAAAGTCACTGTGCAGTTTTGTCTGTTAATAAATATATATGTGCACAATGACTTTTCGAACACCCTATATCATGTTATAGTAAGTAAACTTAATTATTTAAACATTTAATTAAAACAAATTAAAAACTGCCATATTTTTAATGAAGTAGATAAATTGCTAAAGTTAATAGAGTTTAGAAAAAACAAATGGAAAGTTTATACATTTATTAAATGTCATATACATCTTAATATTACCCGAATAAGTTGCTACGAATACATATTTCAAACCGAAAGAATTTTGAATGCACTTTCAGTTAATTAAATTCAAGTTAAACTGAAAATCTTGAACCTAAAGTCAATCAAGTAAATTAGAACACGAAGTTTATTTACCATTAGTTATTGAATCGGGGTAATGGATGAATACTCACCACAACGAAGTTTCTCGCCCATTACATCAAACCTTCGGGAGTATTTTTCTTCTCCTAATTTAATTAGTTAATCCTTACATTAGCAAACCTATGTAAAAGAGCAAATTCAGGCTCGGATACAAAAGTAAAACAAACGACTAACAGGATAAACAGAAGTTGTGTTGATGTAATATTGTCAAATATTAATTATATGATGTACTTCACTCATAACTGCGTTTTCATCCGCTTTAAAAGTGTTTGCTTTCGTACATGATTTTATTAATTGGTTTAATGCTATTTTTTGTCTGGTTTTAGAATGTTTATAATATATACAAGTAATTGCAGTAATTTAAAAATAGCTTAGATTGGATGGAGTTTTCATTACTTACGGATATTTTTAACACCTACTGTTGAATCCCTTAGGATGCATTGTGTTTATATTTGCTAATCATTTATTCCACAGTATCAAGAACTATTTCTTTTATGGTTTTCAGATTTTGAATATACTGTGTTATCGACATTTGCTTATGTATAACTGTGGTTTAATAAGCCACATCTTCAAAACAGGTTTTAACACTTTCGCTAAACACCAAAGATAACTTTCAGAAAAGTCTCTATAAGTGAAAGACCTTTATAAGTAACTCTTCCTACTGATTTTAACCAAATGATTTGTGTTCCACATGAAATATGCCGTTCCTTTGTAATAACAACAAACAATACTTGCTTTGACTATTTTTTAATACTCTGATTATTATAAGACAGATACATAAATTTTCTGATCGTTGAGTTACACATTTACATATAACAAAATGTGACAGAATGACTGATACCTCTTTTATCATTATCAATTGTTAGGTTAGTTTATTTTATTACCAAAACATATATACGTTGTAAGACTGATTTACCCTCCACCAGTACCACAATATCAAATAATTACTTAACAATCTACAAGAGTTTGAGATATATTTACACTGAGCTTAGAAAAATAAAAGATGTTACGAAAATCTGAGGTCACTATAACATTTTTATACTAGTCCTCAGCTTTAATTTATTTGAACATTATAAAGGTATACTGACCTGAAACGTCATCATTTGTAATATGCAAAATATTATAATTATGTACGGATGCTTTTTAAGTTTGAATAATAGTATGAGTGTTTATAGTTGTTCTAGCAAGTGATAGATCTATGCGCTAAGAAAGAGTAAATGATTACAATTCTTTTAAAGAAGAGGAATTGTATTACAATGAGAATATCTTGCCTCCGGTGGCTCAACGGAGCTGAGGGCTTACATTACTTAAACCTGGCTTTCAATATTTTTGGTGGCTACAGCACAGATAGCCCATTGCTTAGGTTTGTGCGTGTGAAGAAAAAAACCAACGAGAACATTTTGAACAAATATGTTACAGCAATATCGATTCATAGAATTATTTACATAGCATGCAGTATGAGGATTCAGTTATTTACATAGGATGCATTTGTTTAATGTACTATGCATGTCTTAATGGAGATAGATATGATAAGGGTTATTGAGTAGGTATGAATAACATGTTTATATTTCAGGTTATAAATTATTCAATTTACAATGTAAATATTCATTCAGATAATACCTCGCGGTGGTATTTGCATTAAGCAATAAATAAAACATGTAATAACGAACTTAACGAACAACCTACGCTAAGTGTTAACGAGGTCGTAAGGTCATTTTCTGTAATAGGTTGCGACATTGATTTTCTTAAAGAAAGCATCTTTACTAGCAGGCTTAATCACATATAAATATTGGTAAGCATAAAAGTTTCAACATAATGAACTCTCTACTCTTCAACTGCTGGGATAGATTTGCAAAAATAAGTAACGTAAAATAACGAAAATAATGTGTGTATATATATATATATATATATATATGTATGTATTCTGATGATAACTAAATACGTAAAAATTATTATGAAGTGAAAACCATAGAAATTATCTTCTACTCTCAGTCACTTATGTATTCCACAGGAAATAAACTGTTTGAAATAAAACGAGAGTAGTATACGTAATATCTTTATTAAGGTGTTAGTTATACTCTACATTGTATATAATGCATATTCGTTTACTAATTTCTGTTGAATGGTTAAAATATTATACAATTGTAAGAAATTCATGTATACGGAAACTGTGTACTGGAAAGTTATTATCAGACAACTATTCATATATATGGTTACAAGTCCTTCTAAGAATCATCAATTTTTAACAGTGTTTTACAGAAATATTTTGAAATCATCAGTATTTCTTCAACGTATCTCAATCATTAGTTTGCTTATACAAAACTTATGGTTTCAGTAACCTGATTATAAATAATTTTAAAGCTCAGATGCTATTCTTTTATCCTCAATTATTTTGATTTCATGTTTTCACTGGGAATGATGAAACAGTTTCATATTTAAAATAGATAAAACAATAATTTGTAAATGTTATCTTACTAATTACGATGGTGTTTATCGTTTTTCATTTGCTAAAGATAACTTCTAAAACGCATAAAACTCATATTTATCCCTTTATTGTGTAAACTAACATAAAATACTCGCGCTCTGCTGCAAAGTTTTAAGATTTTCACGATTTACAGAAGCCCCGATTTACCAATCAGTTTTACAGTTACCACTCAAGGTGATGGTAACTGAAAACAAATCCTCCAGAAATACAAAATCAGATACACTTGCTCGTTGGAAAGATATTTTGGTTTAATGTCAAACAAGTCCAAAACAGGCTCGAGAGAGAACCAGGGAGAATTCAGAAACTGTATTTTCGCTTCAGCTCCGCTTACGAAACTAAGATTTGGTTCTATTAGGAAATTAAAAATAATAAGAATTATGTGGAACTTAACACATTTATTTATTAATTATTTCTAGCTAAGCTGGGTAAAATACTACCTGACTAAACTATCTAATTCTTGTATAGCATTGGGTTGGTAAATAAAACCATGAAATGTTTGATAATAGTATTTTTAGACCAAGCCAATAAGTAGAATTTTAAATTAAAGAAAAAGGTTAAGCTCGGATGGAAAATGTAATTAATTTACACTTGGCATTAAATCTGACGCCGAAAGGCATCCTTTCAGGGCTGGGATTACGGTATCCAAAAATTTAAGTTAAAATTTTTATGAGTATCCTGAGAAAACCCACTTTCCCGACCAGGGCGCCGAATAAAATTGCTCTGACCGCGCACAGCGGAAGCTGAAAGGAAGAAAACCACAAGTTTAATACACATTAGGTATAACTGGAAATTTAAAATTGGCTAGACTGGTGAGTGGATGGTAAAGCTGGAAAGATCTGCCTGTAGTCTTCTTTGAAAGTGAAGTTATATGAGCATGGAAACATGTGCTGGTTGAACTCGGTATTAGTCTGGTGGTCATCACAAATAAAATAAGATGTCAGATTTGCAAATAGTCTAAGAACTTACTCCCAGACCTCTGCCCCTGTTAGTACAGCGGTATGTTTATGGATTTAGGACGCTAAGGTTAAGGGTTCGATACCTCTCTGTGGGCTCAGCAGATAGCCCGATGTGGCTTTACTATGAGAAAACACATACACCCAAACGTCTATAATATTTGGGTAACCTTCTGAAACATTTAACTTCCTGTGGTTAAGTATACTCGAGTACGCTTGAAAAGTCTATTTATGTTATTTCAAAAACTGTGGGATGAGATCGTAAGTCAACAATTAAACAGTGATGCTAGTATCAGATTTTCAATGTGTAACATTAGTTTTCAAGAAAACAAAACACTAGAATCATTTTTGACATGTTGATTAGTCTAACTTTATTCCAATTTACAAAATATAAGCACATCTGAAGAAAGTTAAAACATCGATATAACATAAACATTTTAACTTTGCTAAACTTTCGTGTTTCATTTATTTTGTGACTCATCGCTATCGTGTTTAAATACCAAAACATTTACCTCAGCTTCATGATGTTTAGGAACTAAAGAAAACATTTAATAAATAAAGGTAATGACTAAATTATTTTATGTTACATTTTTAATTATTTTTCCCAAACTGTAGATACAGTCTTGCAAACCTTTGTTTAAATATTAAGTTCCTTTTTCAAAATCAAGTACCTGAAAATAAGATAAAATATATTTAGTGAAAATTCTATGAATAAAAAAATGAAATAAAAATTAAACTATTTATCTAACTTACTCTTTTTGTCAAAGAGCATAAACAGATAATCTCAATGTTAGTGTTTGTTTTGTATTTCACGCAAAGCTACTCGAGGGCTATCTGCGCTAGGCGTCTCTAATTTAGCAGTGTAAGACTAGAGGGAAGCAGCTAGTCATCACCACCCACCGCCAACTCTTGGGATACTCTTTTATCAACGAATAGTGGGATTGACCGTCACATTATAACTCCTCCACGGCTGAAAGGGCAAGCATGTTTCATGCGAGCGGGATTCGAACCTGCGACCCTCGAATTACGAGTCGAGCTCCTTAACACACTTTGCTATGCCGGGCCACCAATGTTAGTGTGTTTACATACTATGCTACCAACATAGTTTTTTTTAGGGGGATATGAACAAAATCGCCTGCTCTATAGTAAATAAAACCTTTCGACTGTTTTCTACTATATATCTTGTCATTGTTTTGATATCTATTGTACACGAAAGTAGCATGGACTTGTTGTTTTATCTTCTCTACCAACAGCTAAATGCTCAACACAAATACGATTATTATTTTACCTTATAAATAATAGTTACACATCAAGCTAATATAATACGAAATTGAATCAATTAATTGTATGTAAATTAAACATTCCTTTGTTATGCTGTTCTTTATAACAAAAAACAGCAACAAAAAAACATGTGGCGTCATATTCCATTATCCGACTTCCATTTTTTTGTTGTTGTTGAGAAGGAGATTATTTTGTAAAAACTAAATTTATACCCATGAATTGAGAAGGGATCTGTGTTATGTTGCAATTAAGTCAATTATAACTCAAGACTATTGTGATAAGTCTATTAATTTTACAATGCAATAACAACATGAGAAGTGTACTTGCTTTATATTTCGTGTAACTCCTAGTTTTTAAGCCTACAATTTCTCTTGTCTAATCATTTACCGTTACAAACGTTGAGTTGAAGCCACTTAGCCTTCAAGGGTGTATTTCGTTGACCTAAATGAGAGAAAGTAATCTTTCATTTGTGTAACTTATCATGTATAGGTTTTCATCTCCACGTTGTTTTAAAGAATGTTGCCAATAAGCTTTGTGCTGTTTGTTAAAAATACAATATAAAAACGTCATTATACATAATCAAAATCATCGAATTACATTTTTATTATGGTAGCAATGTTACGTGCGTTATACACAAGAAAAATAATATTTAGCTGTATCACAGTAGTCCACCGGTAGGACGGCGGTAAGTTTGGAAATTTAAAGAAACACTAAATTGTGGAGTTTGATTCGATGTAATGTTTGTTTTTTTTTAATTTCGCGCAAAGCTACACAAGGGCTATTTGCGCTAGCCGTCCCTAATTTAGCGGTGTAAGACTAGAGGGAAGGCAGCTAGTCATCACCACCCACCGCCAACTCTTAGGCTACTCTTTTACCAACGAATAGTGGGATTGACCGTCACATTATAACGCCCCCACGGCTGAACAAATTACCTGTAATCCTTCTGACACATCAAAAAATTGCCACATAAAATCTAAAAGCTACTCCCTGTCACTGTCTATTCTTTTATAAGTTTATCATATTCATGTGCAATGTTTACTTGGGTTGAGAAATCTTCCTGTTTACTAAACATCTGATGCGTTACAGAAGTGCAGAGTAGCTACTGAAAAGCAGAAAGCATCAGAATCAAATTCATTCACGAAAATCACGAAAGGCGATGGTTTTTATAGAAATTCGTATTATCGTATAATTTTTTACACTGATTAGGATTCACGTAACTTCTTCATTTTTACAATGAGATAATATGAGATACTTCGTTTTATTATAAGCATTGAATTGTAGTGTTTCTGGCATATGTCATGAGAGAAGCAAACATTTTTATTAATGAATGCATAACTAAAAAGACCTATTTTGAACGCGATTTTATTTATTGTCAAGATTGTTTGGAACTTTAGTATTCTTATTTTATCAGATTTAATAAAATATTACTAACTTTCTTATTTACTTTTGAATTCTTATTGTATTATAAGAAGTAAATTAGTTGTAATTATTACTTCAAGTTAATTGTGAGGCCCGGCATGGCCAAGCGTGTTAAGGCGTTAGACTCATAATCCGAGTGATGTTTGTTTGTTTTTTAATTTTGAATCCCTGTCGCACCAAACATACTCGCCCTCCAAGCCATGGGGGCGTTATAATGTGACGGTCAATCCCACTATTCGTTGGTAAAAGAGTAGCCCAAGAGTTGGCGGTGAGTGGTGATGACTAACTGCCTTCTCTCTAGTCTTACACTGCTAAATTAGGGACGACTAGCGCAGATAGCCATCGAGTAGCTTTGTGCGAAATTAAAAAAAAAAAAGTTAATTGTTTATACTTTATTATAAAATTACGGAAATAAATAATGTATCAACACGTTTGTTTAATTCAATCAGTCGAGCAGTTCTCTCTTTCCTAATATGAAACTTAAGTTTTAATTCGATTGATTTTGAGAGCTTTTATTTGTTTCGTAAAGTTAATGTACACAATTCTGAATTGTAGTAATATTGTGAAATGTTTGTTCTTATTTCCACAAGAAGAAAATTACGAATTTTTTTTTGAAAAATATAATATTTTTTCATTCTCTAAAAGAACTAGATATCCTCCATAACTTCACGATAAAAAAGAAATCAAAAGCGATCGGATTTTAGCTGAACTCATTTATCTTTAAGTCTGTACTTGACTTCGACTGCTTCTTCACATTCGTGATGCTCTTTGAGTGACTGTATTTTGTCACTGTCATTCTACTCTCAGTACAAGTTTCTAGAGAATTCAGAAGAGACTCTTGATCAATGGACCGTACGAGGTTACACAGAAAGTAGTGATTTCCATTTTCAAACTTCACTTCAAATAGTTAGACAGAACAGCATCTAGCAGTAGTTTAACGACTAACATTTCAGTCGTTAGTTCTGTTAAAATCTCGAGAGAAGTTTACTTAATTTTATTTTTTGAATTTATATATTACTGTGGTTATAAGTTAAATAGGCTTTTTATAACTATGGTCTACGTACACAAAAAATATCTCTAAAATAGCTTATTTTAGCAAATTGCTTGAACACAGTTTTCATGGCGAGGTCCGGATTTTTAATTTACCAAAGTGTAATTTTCATCACTTTAATTATTGAAATACATATGAGAATACGGAAACGATGTTTTTGTTAAACTATACTATTAGTTTATCTTAAAATTATATTACATTGAATATTGTGACGTAAATGTTATGTAATGACTCAGGCGTTGTTGCAGTTGTTTGTAGTGTTTGTTTAAAATATTAAAAATAACACTTTGTTCTAGATTTCTGGCCCGGCATGACCAGGTAGCTAAGGCACTTGACTTGTAATCTGAGGATTGCGAGTTAGAATCCTCGTTACATCAAACATACTTGCCCTTTGAGCCGTGGGGGCGTTAAAACATGAAGGTCAGTCCAAGTATTCGTTGGTAAAAGTGGAGCCCAAGAGTTGGCGGTGGGTGGTAACGAGTAGCTGCCTTCCCTCTAGTCTTACACTGTTAAATTTTGGACGGCTAATGCTGATAGCCCTTGTGTAGCTTTGCGCGAAATTAAAAAAAAAACCCAACGAAACCTAGATTTCTAGTCGTAGTATTGTTAAGAAAATATATACTTATTCTGCTTAAAATGTTTGTACCAACAAAAGCTATTCATCAAACAAGTTTTAGAGAATTGTAAAAACCAAAAAAAAGTTTTAAATTTGCCATGGTTATGTTAATATACAAAGAATACATTTACACCAGTGCAGATCTTGTATAAAACGAGATATCTGTTTAATGGTATTTCATCGAAACACTAGAAATATAATTAAATAGGCTATGTAATATGTCAGTATTTCTCACATTACAGTGTATAACAAGTACAAACCATAATTTTCCTAATTTTTGAGATAAGGCGGCTCATATTGAGAATATCTTATATATATGTCACTGTGCTGGGTACAGAATGAAAGTTGAAAAAATAGTTGTGGTAACTTAAGTGTGTATTTTTCTTGTTGTCAGTATAACAAATTTTTCATAAATATATTTTCTCATTCTATATTATCTCCAAAATATATTTTAAAATAATGTATTTTCATTTTATAGTAGCTAAATTTAGTGTTTAAACTTACTAAGGACTAAAAACTGTCTAGGTCGCTCGTTCTAAAACTCATCATTACTTAATTTCTATAAACTGTATGTTCACTTCCTCAAATCGAAGTGTTTTAGACAATCTAATTCCACTCACATGTTTGAATAGAAACACAGTTATAATATATATATAAACAAATACATATAAACATTTTCACACGACACCCAGAGGAATGTTAATACGACCAATGTGTGCTATTTTCTACATCATTAAACTCAGGCAGCTAAGGAAATTTTCAGTTCTATGTTATAAAACGTACCATTGTGAGGTGTATTTACTTTAAATAACTTAAATCGAAGTGTTTTAGAGTATTTAATTTCACTCACATGTTTGAATAGAAACAGAGTTGATAAATATATATATATATAAACAAATACATATAAAAATTTTCACACGATACCCAGAGGAATGTTAATACGACCTGTGTGTGCTTTTTCCCACATCATTAAACTCAGGAAACTAAGGAAATTTTCAGTTCTTTTATATAAAACTTGCCATTGTATATGGTGTATTTACTCTAAATCTACTCAAGCAAACTACTACATTACAAAACATAAAAAGTTAAAGGTTTTTTTCGATTTTATTAAATTTAAGATAAGTTATGAGACGTTAAAGTGTTCAACTGTCTAGAAATGGTATAAAACAAACGAATATTGTTAGAACAGCAGGGTACCCATAGTATACTGTATCCAGAAGGTTAAAACCTCACCGAAGTACAAGACACATTGTTAATGAAAGTCTACTGGCAGACGCTGAAAACTACAGTCAAGGTCGAAAGAAGCGTTTCGACACGTATGGCATAAATGCATTCATTTCAGGGTATCAAAAATAACAATGGATAGAAGGCTGACCAAACAGGGTTATCTTTCGAGAAAGGCTATCTGTGAGCCGATATTAACCAGAATTTTCCGCCGTCACCGTGTTATTTAAGCAAATAAGACGTACAGTTAGGATACTGATGACAAGTCATCTTTTCAGATGGCTCCTGTTTCCGTCTTGTTAAAGATGATGATAGAATTCGTGTTAATCGTTGGTTTGCAAAACAAATGAATTAATACTGTCTTTAATACAGGGAATACTCAGGAAGTGGTGAAGTGACTGTTTGGATAGCTATTCATCATAGTGAGAAAACGTCAATGATACCACCGACAGGTATCACACGGAGATAGTATTTCTTACATAATATGGTAGGGCATGATTTGGCAATAACTTTGTATTCCAGGATGATAATGCTATTGTCCACGGTGTGTGTATTGTATCACTACCAGGAGGACGAAATAAGATTCCCATAACTAACAAAACCTCTAGATTGTATTCCCATTGAAAACTATTTGCCAGAAATAAGCTGGATAATTGATAACTATGACTCTACACCAGCTACTGTAGTTCAGTTTCAGCGCCTTGTAGTGACAAGTTAGGATAAAATCAATATTGTATTTTATCAGTAGTCTCATCTTTAGCATGTCACATCGCCTTGCGAGATTATTAGATCACGATGAATACGAATCAAATTCTGAATGTGTAGTATGAACCGATGTAAGGTTATAGGAGCTAGTTATAATAAATTCATGTCATATTTTCCATTATATACATATGTTTTGTAAAGATTGATTATGATGGATAAAATGCTGAATCATAAATTTTTCTACAGGCGTCTGATAAAATTGTCTTTTGTTTTAGCAAGTTTTTCATGATGTTCATATATCCTTTCTCGTTATACAAATTACTTACAGAGATGTTTAATATAACATGTCTTTCTGAGTTTGATAGCGCTAAGTGTTTTGCATTCCTTTTCATATTAATCATGTTATTTGTGATTAAATATGAAAACATTTTGGTCAAGGTTATAACTATGCTAAACTTTAATGGCATGTTTTAAGGGCACTGTTAACGTGTGAAAGTGCAAATGTCATCATTTTAGAAACTAATGTACTTAATCGAAAGTATTCCATATAATAAAGATCTGTTGTACTAAGTTTACTCTGTGTTGAACAATAATTTTTTTAAGAAAGTTTATTATATGTATTGAGAGGTAAGTATATGAAGTGAACGGCTTAATATTAAATTAGCTCAGAGAATAATTCTGAAATGACTGGTAGGCGAAAGCAGCACAGTACTTATAGGTTCATTTTGAAATTTCCCTCGGTGGATTCAGCAGATGGCCCGATGTGGCTTTGCTATAAGAAAACACACACACTCGTTCTGAAACTAGTGATTAGCGTAACATACCAAATGTAGAATCTTACTTTTATAATAATCCATAAACCGGTGGTAAGCACAATCCAATGCGTATAGCACCTTACATAAATGATCGACCTGACGCTACTGGTTAACACAATGGACATGGCACAGCATCTTTGTGCATGGTGAGAATGAGTAGTAATACTTATTTGAAAAACATTTGGAACTTATACAAAACCTATTAGTAATTTTAAATGTGGACAAAATAAGTCACAAGTTACAGCGATTTCCCTTTTACCATTCTATTTATTTACAGAAGCCAAATTTTAAGCTTATACTTGATTTTCTATATTTTTTCTAATTATATAATACTTTATTAAGTACTGACCTAGAGTTAACAGGCACGATTATACGTATGTGGGAAAAACAGCTGTGTTTTCCGTTATAATAATGATCTACAAATTAAAATCTAAATATTACTATACTTTTTATAACAGCTACTCACTCTTATAACCAGTTTTATATTATCACATGACTGGAAGCTCTTGAGCAATTTTCTCTTATCTACTGATTTTATTGCTTATGTGTTCAGCCTGTAACAGGCATAACTCGTCTAGGAAGATTTGGAATACAAAAAACATAAAGCTGGATGTGGCCCAGCTCTCTCCTGCTCGGAATGTGTAGGTTAACATTACGTGGGTAAAATTGCAGCCTCGAATTGAGTGCGTTCCAAATGTGACGACCGGACGGTTATTCGATGAGACAAAAGCATCCCAAGAGCTGGTAATGGTTGACATTGACTAGCTACCTTCCCTTAATCAATCAGATATAAATTCGGAAGATTGTCTTTGTGTAACAAACCAATACTTTGCCTAGTTGTGTGGTCATATTACGACAACTTTGTTCCTGTGATGGTGTTACTAATCCAGTCTAACAGAAATTACAATAACTGAAATAATTTCGAAATAAAGTATGCTATCAATCAAGTAACTCTTTATGGAGCTGTCGTTATTGAATAGCTTTTTTCTTATAAGCTGAGTTTTAGAGAAAAATGTTCTAACTCACTTGGCGTTTGAAGAAGAATAAAACGATTTCATCCGAGTGGAAATGTGTCATGCTGTGCAATCCGGTTCTGACAGAAAATTATATAGAATGAAAACATACACTAAAAGAGTTTTTATGTCATGTCCAAGAACAATTTTTATTGAAGTCATTTCTCACAGACACTTTAGGCATGATTTCAATTACATGATATTACAAAATTGTGAATAAACACAATTCTTATAGTCGTGAGGAATCCGCAATGACAAGAAAACCCACTTGTAAAGAAAATTATATATGTAAAAACGGGTGGTATGGATAGAGAAAGCACTATGTAGAGGAGCGAACAACGTTTTGACCTTCTTCGATCATCGTCAGGTTCACAAAGAAAGAAAGAGTTACTGACCAACAGCTGACCACATGTTTAAAGACAGTTGTGTAATTGAGAGTAGGAATGTAGAAGGCTGCTTAGGTGTTGAATATATTTATTAATAAAGGTATGAAGGTGTTCCTTTGTGTTGGTTTATTTTGGGTTTGAGCTGTTGTATAAGTAAGGCTTCTTTATTACCTTATTATATATGTAAAAACTACTGGTATAACTATGTAGAGGCTTCTTTGTTACCTTCACAAAATGAAAAAATCATTCTGTATAATTTTTCTGCAGAAGGAAGCACTTGTTTCAATATTTTACAAAGCAAATACAAAATTTATTGTTTCATCTTACATTATTTTCAACAATAGTTGTTGTTGTCTTAATTTCTTTACCCCAGTTAAATTCATTTATTTTTAAAGTGTATATTAGCATACATAAAGTTTCTTAGTGTTTTAAAAATCATAAACATGTCTACTTTTTATAATAATATATCAGCTTAAAAACCTAGTACATTATACAGTTATTTCAGGGTATTTTGCTGAATTTAGATATAAATGTTAAGGGATGTGATAATTTTAATTTATGTTTTATAATCACAAAACATGATGAATACTCTGCCTAAACAATCTATAAAAGAATCACAAAACAGTTTTGTTTTTCATTACTGTGTATCCCAAACAAATTGATAACATTTCATTTATCTATAATTCACAAACAAAATGTAAAACCACAGTTTTCTTAACTTATTGAAGAAATTTTATAAAAGCAGTTCTCTTAGTAACCTATAAATTCTCATGTTATCAAAATATAATATTTTTATGCTTACGTGTAACATTATTTAACTCCGAAGATTTATTGTTTAATATTTGTACATATGACTAGCAGTTCGCACACACCTATATTTCTTTACATTACCATGAGCTCTTTTTAATGTATTAAACAACAGTAATTTTTATACTTGTGCAATGACATAAATTATTTCATCATCTATGAATGAATAAAAACAGTATTGCCTTTCTTTTTTTTATATTAATAATTTCTTGTTTACACTAAAAACTTAATTAATCAAAAATATACATAGTTTTAAGTGGATGGTCTTTTATTAAGTGCATTGAATCAACTTTTGTAATTGTTAAATGGATATAACCTTTTAACTTATTCACAATAAAAAAGAAAAATCGTTTATAAAAAAGATAAAATTATATTGAAATAAAAACAGAGGAATTAGCCTTACTGAAAACATACAAACATCTATAATATAGAACCTATACCCCCACTAGGTAGTGTCTTATGTTTTCAAACATTTCTTACTATTCTATCCCTTTGATTTTTTTAGGACGTTTGTCTGTACAGGTATTTTAAATAAATCACTACAGCATTGATTACCATCAACAAAGATACTGGTGTGGCTCGCATTTATTTATGGTAAACCACTAACAGAAACTTGGAATTATTTATTACAATAGTTTAAAGCTATTTCATTTGATTTTGTTGTTTTATTTTCCTTTAAACCATGGCTAATTTAATAATCGTACCAAACAAGCTGTAAACTAAAAGGCTAATGCAAACCTCAAGTTATGGCATTGAATGATATAATGCATAAGGTACTCACAAGCTAGTGGAAAATATACTTCACAGATAAGTTTTTTATTATATAACCTAACCTTAGCTAGTCTAATAAGTTATTTATTTTAGCACTTTGGTTGCTTTTAGCTATTGGCCCACTAATGAAACTTAAACCTACTATTGTTAATGATGATAACAATACATTGATTAACGTTTTTTTGAAATTAAACTTTACAATCAAGAATGTAAAACAATAATACACACAAAGCAAACAGTGCCTTGTTATCTATTATAAATAAATGACTTTTAGCTAATGCATACCTGCTCGATTTGAACTCAGTGATAGAAAAGTTCAGTCTGTGGTCAAAATAACTAACAATTCCTTCTGAGAACAAAGTTGCATTATATGTTATTTAGTAAATTAATACTTTATTTGTCTATTAATTATAAAATGATCATTCTAAGTATTCTTTTAAACTCATTGAAAAACTGTTTCATTTATGTAATAAAAAACACTACTCAACTACTCCTCCTGAGAAGGATGATAACCATCGTTATGTCTAATTTAGGAAATAAAATTTAACTGTTGTGAAGAGCTTATCTACTTTATTTTTTATACAGTGATATAGAAGTCTGAGGAACTCAGAGCAAACTTTATGAACCTACGCTATTTCTGAAAATTTTAACATCACTTAAATCATGTTCTTATATTTCAAGATTCTGTCAATTGCTCATATTGATTAATTAGCAGACTGTTTTTGAGTGCTCAAATATATGATACAATTGCTGAATAGGTGCTTTCAAAAATGAAATATTTTCATCCCTTTTAGTTTTTCCTAATTTGACCAGTGTTGTAGACTATTTCAGATACTGCTTTTTTATGATAATTCTATACTTTGCACTTTCTTTGTACTTATTTCTGTGAGGAACTAATTAAAACTAATATACATATCAAAATACTCTTTATTACGATAATCCAAGACACATAAATGTAGGACTTTTTTCTAGTAGTATAACATTTTTTTCACCTCTCTCTCAATTTATTCGGTCATTCTTACATCTTCAGGTCGTTTCTCTTGTATCTGTTAAACACCTGTCTTTTATATCCTTTTCTGGAAATCATGCCAACAGATTTTATTTTCCATTTTTAGTCTTGAATTTGCTTTTCAACATTAGGTTAATAATGCTACATAATCATAGGGGTTCTTTTAGATTTTAAATCTGACTCAACTTAGAAAGGTAGCCACTCTCTCCAATAATTTTCTAATAACTTAGAGTGTTGTAATCACTTAATTCCTCAGAGAATGATTAAAAGCCATTTTATCATCTGGCTCAACACCAACCGAGGTTTATTATACCTAACTTCATAACGTAGAGAAACATTTTTGGGTCTTGACTTATGGTAAAAAAATCTGTTGTAATGCATTTTCATACACATTCAAGTTATGGCGCTTTACAGAATAAAAACTTTTCAAGAACTTGAAATCCTGTGTTAAATATTTTCCGAATCGTTAGTCAAACATTTGACACCTTAATATGGCCATTGATCCATAATCATAGTTTAAACCTGTTTTTATTATCAACGTTTTTTAACATAATTTTCCAGTAACCACATTTTAAGGTGTGTTACAAATAAATAATTTTCAAGCTTTAGTATTATATAAGCACTTCTAGTTGTTTCATTTCGTTTGCTTATCATGGTCACTTCATACAAGTAAAATATATCATTCAACTACAATGTCACAAGAAATCCTGGAATATAACGTGATATCAATATAAGTAACAGTATCAAAATAAGGTTTTGATTATAAATCAGAATAAAAAAGAAATACTACAAAAGAACAAAAATTTGAAAGATTGATGTTCAGTGAATGTTAATAATATTAAATAAATTTACATTATTTGAACAATATTATCACACACATCTCCATTTCAGTGGCACTGCACATAGCAAAATCCTGAAACCTATGACTTCATCTAATTTCATGACCAAAAAAGAAAAAAAAAACATAACATCATTAGACAGATAGACGAAGTTAATTTTTTTAAATGAAAGAATGTCTGATCAGTTGTGTTAGTTTTTCATTTATTACCAATGACAACTTTTGTCATATTTTTAATATTAATAACTGATTACTCTGAAAACAAAATTACATATTAAAAGCAATTGTGCTTCAGATCATAAAGTTCCACTTTTTTGACCAGTTTAACACTGTCAAAACTCGTTACACTCAGTTTAAGTTATAATTTTAACAAAGGAAATAATGAACTCTAAGCCAAACTAAAACTATCAGATAATAATAAAAAAATTAAAGCCAACCCTTATCATTCGTACACCCATCATACATTTTTCTTTTAAACTAACTTAAATTTACTGTCTCCACAACATCTGAAGGCATCCCATTCCAAAGAGCCACCATTCTTTATGAAAATATAAAATTTTCTTAGCTGAAGACAGCTTCTACCTTGTCTAAATTTACGTCCCCTAGATCTATAATTCTCACTGTTAAGTAGGTAAAATATTGATTCATCGACATTATCAATTTCTTTTACAATCTTAACCACTTTAATTAGATGCCTTCTAACTTTTTAAAGTGAAAATAATTTATAAAATCTTAATATTTTCTCATCTGACAAACCCTCCATCCCAGGTGCTATTTGAGTAACCCTACTCTGAACCTTTTTCCAACAATTCAATTCCTAAAACAGGAAGCCCAAGACTAAACACAATACTCAATGTTGTTTAACCAATGACGTAAACAATGAAATTATAATCTTTTTAGACTTATAATAAATCTTTTTGTAGAAACAACCTAAATCCTATTAGACCTACCCCTAGCAACAATACACTGCTTGAATGGCTTAAGAGACTGACGAATCATTAGACCAATGTTCATTTCTTTCATGATTTCTTTAAGGTCATTCCCATCGAAATTAAATTTTTAATTCAAATTATGGTAATCTGCATGAAGTATTTTACAATAATTACAACTCTTTTTGTCAGTTATTTGCCCAACTTGTAAGTTACCTAAATCTTTATATAAAGTGGCATCCTTCTCTTTTTCAAACCACATATAAAGAAATCTGTCTTGTCTTTCATTTATTTACTTTACATTCTAACTTCCTCTTTAACATTTTTGTATGTCCTATATTTAGTTTTTTGTGATACACGAAAAGATTAGTATACAGCCTCTCTATCACATTCTTATTCCCCACGTATGAGTAGTTAACCTTCTTGGCATATTGAACACTAAGAGACAGTGGTAATGTGGTCTTTTGCTAAAATTTGCATTTCCCATTTATGGTCAGTGTATAATACATTCTTGCGTGAATTGACGAAGTTGAAATGTGATGATTACAGTAATTCAACTGACGGGCTCTTAACTCCTCATGTGGACAACAAGTGGCTTGCAGGAAGGATAGGAGCTACTTTAATTGTTTCCAAAGGTCTTTTGGCTCGAAATCACATTTGAGTTCCCAATCGTGTTTTTTTTTTCCTGATGCAGAGGAGATTAATATTTTGCAAGTAGATTTGTGGAGGTTTTATATAGAGGGCTTCTTTGTATATCTTTACCTCTACATGCCTTAGTACGCAGATTCCTGTGAGGAATACACAGGGCAGTTTCTTTGCTTTCTGCCTTTCCACATTTAATGCAGTCGTACTTGAAAGTCCATATGAGACATAAAGTTAGCGTCACTGTTTATTTCAGCATTCTAAAAATGAGTTTTTGTTTTCTGGCTTCAGGTTGCATCTTTGTGCTCTTTATGGAAAGCTTGAATGTTTGATCAGTTTTGTGTAACATATTGTTACTCTGATATCTGTGGTATAAAAACCATGAATATGGTGATATGTGATGTGTATCATGATCTTTAAATTGGTGATGGCATGTTTTTTTTCTGCTTCATCTTTTAAACAATATTTACTTTTCTTTTCTAGGGTGATTTCTAGAGGCCCCAGTGGTGTTAAAGGCTTATTCCACTTGGAAAAATCAGAAATTTAGAGGTGATGAATAATCTCTGTGGTGACTTTATAGTCTCCTTAATCATCTTTAGACAGTAATGTAACCTCTATTTTATTGGTGTTTGTGGGGGGTAACTGTGTAGAAGGAATGTACTAAGTGAAAAGATTGAAAAGCCAATGAAGGAAGCAACTGAAATATTTAGCGCGATTAGTCTTAAACAGGTGTTTATATTTACCAAGTTTTATGTAGTTGTAAAGCATTCTTACTAATCATTAGTTAGTTGACAATTCAATATGGAGCAGAAAAGACTTTCGCAGACCATAAGAAGATGACGTTCTTTAACTCTATTTTTAGTTGTAAAGTTTAGTACATTGAAATCTTTGGTAGGACTGTTATCATGGTGCTTATGGTGTAATTGTCTTTCATTGGTATTTCAGTGTTTCTTTCAGAGAGATAGCAGGGCTCACAAAGAATGGTGATGGTATAGCTATATTACTATGTCTTGTTCAGTATGCAGAACATAGATATGACTTTTAAAAGATTGATCACTATTTCTGTGACATTGCCAGTTTTTCAACTCTAGCATAGAATGGATTCATTTTATTTTCGGTTTCAGCTTTGCTTGAGTCTCTACTTTACGTTACAATGTCGTCAGAAAAGTTATAACATAACATTTGGTTCGATTCTAAAAGTGCTAAGTCCATGGTGTAGGCCACTTGTAAAAGTTAATATTTTAATTAGACTATTTGATGTACATCGCCATAAGCACAGAAATTTCTTCCTTCAACAATAAAGTGTTGTTTTGGTCTGTTCACCAGTTAGAAATTGTAGTATTGTAGCCTTCAAGCACAATTTTTGGTCCTTTCTTATGACCATTGCAACCATCACTACTTATTTATCACTAAGAAATGGTGGCATGTAGTAATTCTATACAGTTCTTATTTTCAAATTATGATCAGAATTATCTTAGCCTATTAAATAATGACAGAACTGTTTTTTACTTAACGGGTTTCCCACCATTAAATGGACAACTCAAAATTTAATGTTTCACAACAAATCTTGATTTATATATTTCTATATGTGAGAAATGTGCCAAAGTAAAGATATCAGGTGTGAAATGTTTAAAACATGTAATTAGTCACTCCAAAAATAATATTTTATATCAGTTTTTAAGATACTTGTGTAAATATCACTATATTTTAATTGTATGTTTAATTTCACAGCAAAATGTCTATCTTATTTTAACATGTGTGTGTGTATTTTCTTACAGCAAAGCCACATCAAGTTATATGCTGAGTCCAACATTATTTGAAGGGAAATAAATATTTAGTTTGTTTGTTTGTTTTTGAATTTCGCATAAAGCTACTCGAGGGCTATCTGTGCTAGCCGTCCCTAATTTAGCAGTGTAAGACTAGAGGGAAGGCAGCTAGTCATCACCACCCACCGCCAACTCTTGGGCTACTCTTTTACCAAAGATTATTGGGTAGACCGTCACATTATATCGCTCCCATGGCTGAAAGGGCGAGCAAGTTTGGTGTGATGGGGATTTGAACCTGTGATCCGTATATTACGAGTCGAGTGCCTGAACCACCTGGGGTAACTAATAAACAAGAGGAAATACATCTATCAAATCAAAACCACTGCCAAATTTTGAGACAGTTCTGTTTCATAGAACAGTGGGATTTGACTGTCACTTTTATAGTATATCAAAGGAAGATGGTTTTTGTGACAACAGAATGTGAACTTTCAACCCTCTGTCCGATCGCATTACCATTGAGCCAAACCCGATCCTTATAACGCTAAAAAAAAAACGTGTCTCATCTGTAATTAGGTAAAAATATAAACATACAGAAATACCTACGCTAACCATAGTTGTGGTAATGCGACAGGTATAATTAAAACATACTTAATAGTGGTGAATTACTGTCAGTTAATTATAAAGTATCCAATTTTCTTATATATAATTGCTTTTATTTTTTATATATTCATACCTTAATGAGTTAAAAGAGCCCTAGTGGATTAGTAGGTCTCATATAAAGAATGTGTACTAAATAAACTACGATGTATCTGAAGAAGAATGTCGAACTAACAAAAGGTGTTGCACTTATCAGTATGGGTAAAAATCGCGAATAAGCATTTTTGCCACACTTTAACGTTATTTCTGTTTGGAAATAACATTTGGGATAATAATAGATTTATGCCAAGGGATTAATATATAAATGATTATTCTTATGTAGAGTACAACCTTCATTAGGAAATAGTTTTATAACTATCACATATATTGATTGGAGTTATATCTTCATTCAAGTTTTTCTCTTTACATCCAGATGTAATTAAATACCTAGATATTAGACTTGTTTTGATTTTACAAAAACGCCATCGTACAAAATGTGTGGAAGAACAAATATATAACTATTATAAAAAAAATGTGTCATAACTTTATTTACACTTGCATAAACCAGAATCACAAAAGGGAAAATTTTTCCCTGGCAATAAAATAACACGTTGACTTTCTTTAATACACTTAAATTTTAAACAAAGTGTTTTAACAAGTGTCTGAACAAAATTTATCAATATAGTTTCTTTATTATATTTCGCGCTGCTGTCTGAGATACGTTGACGGATTTTGCCACTGGCTTTAGAGTTCATTACCGTGGTTATCATACGAATTGTGTAAGTCTTTCTGAATATTCCCGTAGCACCAAACATGCTCGTTTATCAGTCGTGTGGGCGTTAAAATGTGACGGTCAATCCCATTATTCGTTGGTAAAAGAGTAGCCCATGGGTTGGCGTTCGGTGGTAATGACTAGCTGTTTTCGCGCTAGTCTTACACGACTAAATTAGGGACGTCTAGCGCAGATAATCCTGGTGTAGTTTTGCGCGAAATTTAAAAAAAAAATCTGAATAATCCTGGTACCTCAAGTTGATTAATACCACTTTGTTCTCCAATGTCATTTAGCACAAGGGGTAACTCATACTAGAAATTTTAAATTCCCATTTTGTGCACATCTTTATGTTCTGAATATGTGGTTGGTTTACTCCCACACATTTACACAAGTTACTTATTTGTATATTCAAAATCGTTTCAAAATAATCTACTTATCACCGTATGCTGTGAAAACAAAACTGAGTTAAACAAATAAATTCAGAATAGATGCACCTTTATCAATGTGAACAAAGTGTTTCTAATTTGCGCATATAAATTTTACTATTACGTATCAGGTTTATTGCATTACGTACATTACGTAATACTATTTCAAATAACCAGAAACTTAAATTTGAATTTTAAAGTTAATTAAATATTAACATGTGCTAAATTTATGATATTTAGTTACAAGATTGATACACGCAATTTTCTTTAACAAAAATATATTTTAATATATAAACAACACAAACAGTACATGTATCGTCATCAAGAAAAAACTACAATTTATGATAACGGTTATTATTAATAGTTGTTATATATGATGGTATATATACAACAGTTTTACAAACATACACACAATACTGATTCTTCTAACCGGTCTAGAACTGAATATTTTATTGACGATCCAGGTCCACGATGAATAAATTAATTCTCAGTCGATATTGTCACACTCACAGCTTGCTTAAGCTGGCTAACTTGGCCTTACATCTTCACTTTTTCCGGCGAATATATTTAATGTCCTTGAAAAAATATTGACGTTCGAAGTAAAACCATTGAAGTTGAACGGTTTCTAATGTTCGAAATATATAAACGTCCCTTATCTAATTCTGTAGTTTTCTGATTAATAGGCGTTGATCACAATTATAGCTTCCGTTACTTATAGTATACTGACTCTAGATGACGAATAATAATTTTTCCTGTCTCTTGGCCAACTGCTTTTATATGAATTACACGAGTTTTTCGAATTATTAACAATGTTCGAAACAAATATTGTTGATTCTTACTCTCAAAGAATCTATCTTCACAAACATAGAGAACAGTCGGGACTTGTGCAGTACACAGTCAAAAAGACACCACGCATGCAAAAAAGAAAACTATACTGAAGCAAGCGTATGTACTGAAATAAACGTATACCGGTAAATCCGTTGCAATATTTTCGGAGACCTAAAAAAAGGCTTAAGATTAACAAATACTTATGTGAGGCCTGTAAAACTAGATTTATATCTATAATCGTAAGACTTGTTTTTATATTGAGTTGTAAAAGCATATTTGTGAGTTAAATGCCCTAACTAGGTCATGCCAAGCTCGCCTGCGTAAAAAAAGCTATGTATGTACTTAATATTGTTAGACAAAGAAATATGGATTAGAACTAAGTACAATAAATTTTAATGCAATTTTTGTGCTGAAATGATATTAATAGTGATTGACGTCAAGGTGTTTTCTATAGCAACGCTACATCAGGCTGTCTGCTGAATCTACTGAAGTAATCGAACCTTTGATTTTAGCGTTGTTAATTTCTTAGACTTACCGCTGTACCAGATGGGACGCCAAGTGACGGAGAAAAATTAGAAATAGAGCCAATCATACTCACGCTTTGCGTTGAGGAAAAACAATAAAAACAAAAACAACGGAATCGTTACAATTAACATAAATATTTATGAAAGAATTATAATTAGAAGTTTCGTCAAAGCGTGAAAACAAATATAAAAATCCTTATAAATTGAATTGCACTGATGTGTTCCTTAATTGTAGAATATGGGACACAATATTTCTAGAACATTGAAAGAATAAGTTATATCAAATAATCTCTAGTTTAATTAAAGATTAAATTATTTATACTTTAGATGTATTCATGTAGCGTGTTAAATGTTTTTCTTATGATACTTTTTTCCATGTTCTAGTGAGTGAAAATTGCCATCTGCCGAATATCATCATTTTATCGTTATATATGTCATTTATGTATTTTATGTATGAATACTAGGCAGCAAACAAACAATCCAGACTACATGTTTTAATACTGTAAAATCTCTCACTAAGTCAGAGGTACATTTAAAGACTTTAAACTCTGAAAAATGGAATATCATTTCATTGAATGAACACAGAGCGAAAAAGACCATTTTGGAATTTTGTGCTAACGAAGCACCAACAACACATATCTTAAAATTATTTTTGTAGATTTCTCATGACATTAAAGATTCATTCAAATATTCTTATTTTATACGTATCAACCATGTACACATTGACGTAGTAATTGTGTAACATTCATGTCACTATATATCATGTTTAAAGTAATTCAGATTTTGCAGATGATCGCGACCTACTCTGTTTTATATTTCTTTTATATAAAATATCATGATAATGCTGTGTAGTCAAAAGTTGTCTTGTATTTTCTGCTGTTTTCAATAACAACCACTTTATTGATATATGCTAGTAGCCTTGGTTAAAAACCGCCATTTTATGATTAGATTTATGCTTTTTACTGTTATATTATTTAACTACATGGTGGCTCTTGATTGACATTTTTTTTGGTAAATATGGTTTTAAATATAAACGTCACATACTTTAGGCATTAGTATTTTTGTGTTTGCCAGGTGAATGATGAGTTTTATCTTCTAGGCCATTGTAAATGTCACTTTTTTTCTAATCTCCTTTTATCGCTTCGTTTTTCCTTTACCATGCTATATTTTATTGAAGATGCATATTTATCGATAAAAAAACTGTCACACTTTGTAATTCAATAGCTTTGTTTCTATCAAGTATTTCTAAGACATTTTGTTTGATACCATCTCTCTTTACATATTAACCTTCTTTAGATTTTTTTCATCTGGAAATTTTATAATTGAATTCTAACTAAATGAACAGAATATATCAGGGTTGATTAGTATGTGCGCTTGGAAGTGAACCTTATTATCATTGCATCTGGATGTAGCTTTTCATGTAAGCCACCAAAGGGCGACACACACATGTGACAGGAGGCCATGATATTTCACAAAGTGGAAATAGCAAAATATGTGAACAACATGTCTCAGCATGGCTATAATTATTACAGCCAGTATGAAACTCTAATTCACTAGTAATTATAATTTTTGACTATATATATTTAAATCATCCTGAAAAGGTCGTTTATCCAAATATCGTACAAAAATTACAATTAATTATAAATCAAAATTGCCAGTGAAATGATAATAATAATAAAATTGTGGATATATATTTTTTTTAACAATCCCCCCACTGGTATGTCTGCGAAGTTATACTGTTATAACCCGGGTTTTGAAACTCGTGGTCGGCGAAGCACCAATGGCCTTGTGCTAAATAACAAAAAACAACAAATATTTTAGCAATTTATCAGTTTTCTTACAAAAAGATTTTGCCGTATAATATACATAAAAAGAAGCATATATTAAACACGTATTTAGATAAAGACATTTTACAACAAAACTGTTAACAATATAACATTACTATCATTTTGGGATCCAAATTTAGATAATATTTTTCATGTCAACAATGAAAATAACCACATTATATACACAAAACATATAAAACACACATTAAAACAATCAACTTAGTCATACTTTTGTATCTCATGATCATGTATATATAAATCGTTCTGGAAAATAACATTTATTTAAATATCATACGATAATTAAACTCACACTTTCACCAGTTTGATAATGATATCAATATAATTTGACAAACTATTTCATTTTACGCATGATGCTCTATAGTTTAATCTTACACAAGTTTTAGAAGGGTGAGCACTATTCTTCTATATATATTTGCCTGTTGTCGAGAAACAAGCGTAGAGGACGAAAGACAGAAGACTTTCGAAACGTCGTTCTCTACACCTGTGTCTCTAAAATAGGTAGTTGCCGTCTATTCTACAAAAAATTGTTCTGAAATGTGATCCGATGGAAATTTGAAAGTTTTTCGTTCGTTTATGACTTATAGAAAAAGAAAGAATGATCATTTTAGAGTATGATTTATTGTTTAGTCCTTGATGTGTATACGAGTAAAAATATATAGGTATATAATATATTTCTTCAATAACTTCTTACTCTTTACTATAGCTATAAATCAGAGCTAATACTTAAAAACACGTCTTTTATTATTTTTAGAAACATGTTTTTCTTGTTTTTTAATCATATGATTTTATTGTCTTCTAAGACGCAAATGTTCTTGTGAATTTACTCCATGCACATAAATAAACTATTGTCATTCATATATTTGCGTAATATGTACAGGTAATCAGACTTAATGAACTGAGTTTCATTAGGTGAGCTATTTATTAATATTACAACGCATATTCAATCTGCAAACAGATATTAGAATATAAGTGAAAGATATGTTTAAGCGACCAATCGCACATAGAAAATACTATTTGATATACAGTTCTAACCTATTAAGAAAGTAAAATTTTGATGCAGCAGAAAATATAAGTTCGTTTTTCATGTTCGGTTGAAACGGTTATGAATCGACTGTTAAAATAACTGGTCAACGGTGACAAGGTCTCGACCTTTTTGTGTATTCAAGTATTTTCGATCGTGTTTATCACAAGAAGTTTGTCATCATTTAATATACTAGTGAAGGTTAGTAGATATATTTAACCATTCAGATACGTATCTACAGTGTTTTCGTCATTATAAAAAGGTATTCGTACATGGAAGTTGTTTTCGTTTTAAAATAATTATTATACGAAACAGAAATTTTAATATATATCCAGTTAATATACCAGTTGAATTGAATAAAATAGTTATTTTTAAATATTTAACGAATTGTAACTGAAAAATGTTTTACATTTATCTATACATATTTATTATTCAGATTTTATTCTTGTCCCTGTAAATACAATAGTAAAGTTTTGGTTAATAGACAAACAAGTACATATATATGTATATACTG
This sequence comes from Tachypleus tridentatus, assembly GCF_004210375.1. Lineage (NCBI taxonomy): Eukaryota > Metazoa > Arthropoda > Merostomata > Xiphosura > Limulidae > Tachypleus > Tachypleus tridentatus. The sequence continues at coordinate 56,072,536 of NC_134828.1, forward strand.
AAGTAAATAATTTTATTAACACAATTTAACCGATAGGTTTAGAAATTGAAAATAATTCAACATCTGATACAGAAGCATATTATTTAGATTTAAAAATTAAAATAATTGATAGGAATATCAATATAAATATTTTTGATAAAAAATATTTTGCTTTTCCTATGTATGGTTTACCCTCTTTTAATATTAGTGTATCATACTCTACTGTTATAAGCAGTATAACTTCACAATTATTCAGATTTTGCTATTAGTAATGTTGAACTACTGATACAAAAATTATTATTAAATGGTATTAGTAAGGCAACTTTAAATAAAATTATTAAAATATTGTGTAATAAATACAAAGAAATAAAAATTAAAGAAAATTTACTGCAAATATTTGATAAATATTTTAGTTGTGAAAAAGCCATTTAAAAGCTTGTCACTACTTTATGCGGATGAACATCTTACCGCATATAAAGACTTGTCTAGAGTATGAAAAATTGATAATTATAGAAGACTTAATGGTTGGTGGTTTGTAGTTGTACTGACTAGTTCATATAACCAATAACGCAGTTATAAACTTTTAATATCGATTGTGATATCGTTCAAAACTAAATGCAAAGCACTGGATTATATAACTGATGAATATCTAAAATTAAACTTAAGAAAAAACAACAACAAACTCTTTTCATAAATAAGACATTAGCCGTACATCAAAATAAACGTATATTCTGTTGGTGATAAACCCAGTCTATGGGAAATTATATAACTCAGCAGACGTTTATCTTCTTTATCGACATTTACTCTCAAACTATTATTTTTTCTGTATCGATTGTAATTTTAGAAGTAATAACACGATTTACAACACAAGCTTTCCGGCCTTGCACCAACTTACTGTATTTTCTATTAAGTAAATAAGTATTTTAATGTACTGTAAAACGTATTTAAATGCAAATGTGATAGTCACTCAGTAGGGTTCAAATGTCAACTTTACTATGTTATAAAATCATATTGTTGGTAGGATTCCTTATATGAAAGACATTTTAGTTTGACGTTTCTGTTAAGAGAATCATGAAAAAAACACGTAAATATTCGAACAGCAAAGAAAACAACTGATGGTTTGTGAAAACATTTACAATTGAAGTTGTAGTGTGTGAGGTAGTTCAACTTGCATGATATAAGGATTGAAATTTCTCAAAAACAACGACCAAAAGTAAGGAGTCTGAAATGCTGATATAAAATCGGAAGTTCGAGTGCTCACTCGAGATATCAGTTTGAAGAGACTCAGCATGCCCATTCTTTTCACAGGATAAGTCGTAAATCGGACTTTATCATAACTGATAGCATTTATGGGCTTTTCTACCGAGGTAACAGATATATTTTTTCTTAGCACGAGAAAAGAAATGCGTGTTCTAAAGGATAGAAAACGTACGTAAAATTCAGCATTGATGTAGCAACATAAATAGCTCCATGATTTACAGGACTCAGAATAACCTTCGTCTCGATTACTAGTATCAGTATCATAAATATAACAGTACATGCAACGAAAAACGAACTAGTCCGTAGCATTTTTTATTATTATATTCTACATTTAATATTTAAAATCTTCAGGTAATATCTACCTGTAATACATGAATATAAACTTTAAAAATTGCTTAGATTAAAAATATCAATTTAAGCCTTCCAACAACAGTTCTAAATATGAAATTTCTTATGATATTCTTAGCACTGGAGAAATAGCTCTAACGGTATACCAATGGGGCTATTTATTTCTCAAAATGGAAAGAGAATATTTTAGTGAAGCTTAAATAAACAATAATATTACTGTATTAATCAGCTAAGTTTGAGTTTAAATTTTGGCGATGGTCTTACGTTTACATGGTGAAGTTTGCTAAAAGTAAAAAGTTTAAGGCACGTAAACTTAGTTAAGGAAGGTAGACTTAACAAAAATATATAAAAGAGAAACAAGTAATCTATATCTTTTTGTAAATATATTTGTTAATAAAAATTCTATTAAATAGTAGACATTATTTTTAGAACCTAGAGCAACGTAACAGATCAAACCAGTAGTTTTTGAATGGTGTTCGAAAAACAATCTAGTTCAATACTTTTAAATAGTAATTAGAATCACATAACAAATATGGATAAAAAAAACAGTGATTATGAAATATTAATTATTCAATCCGATAACAAAGTACTTTGAGTTTTATTTTTGATGAGTTAAAATTCAAATAAACACTACTTTGAATAACTGTACACAAATGATACTGTAATTTGTAACCATTTACGTAGCTTTGTGGAAAATAGCAAATTTTTTCCCGACCAAAAAAAAAAAAAAGAAAAAATTGGAATTTATGTCATATTCCTGGTCTCAAAGAGAAAATGACAAAGTTTTACCAGACTCTTAATGCTGGCACTTATTAGTGCTCCAACAGACGTTCGCAGAAGAGAACGACCGTAAGTGAGATTAATATATTATTTTGGAACTCTAAGACCGCCAGGTTTAAATTAAAGCTTTTCTCTCCTTGATATTTCATTTTTTTCAACATTTTGTTTACATTTTAACTTCATTCTGTTTATCGTTATCTTTTTATTAGTTGCATTTATTTAAAGACATGTTTTTGTAAAGAGACTTCACTCTCACTGTTTAAAATACTACACGCATTTTTTAAAATTCTGTGAAAGCCGTTTTGTTGTGAATTGTAGGACCCAACGAAGAGCACAAGCCCAAAACGTCATCCTTTAAACGTATATATATAAACTTGGCGATTGTTTAACCAGCTCTTAACCTTAGGGTTACATATCATTTTCTGATATAGTCTGAATTTCACTTTTTAATAGTTATCCCAAAACAAATCGTTCATAGTGACTGATGTAATAGATATCTATATTCGCAAACACATATATATTGCTATTAGTACTGTTTTTGTTTCTTTTTCTTATGACTACAGCTGCAAGACTCACAAAGTCTACTTAGACGAAAGATAAATCAACCATTATTTGGAATGCATGGAAACATGATGGACCTTATAATGAGTTTCAGCCAAAAGCTTTATGTCAACACTGACACTGTCATCACTTACTAATGAATGTATTTTAAACAAATACTTTCGATCTATTCAGTTTAGTAATGAAGTGAAATGTACTTAATGAGATGATTACGTGCTTCATCATGAATTTCAAAGTAAAGTAATAATTAGAACACGCAAGACAAACAAAGTCTCGTATTCTTCATTTAATTCAGTTCTTCATTTCTCAGATATGAATGATCTGCTTGATTCGCTACTCCCCAAAGGTTGGAAATACAGTAAACAAATGCTGTGAACAAATCAATCTTATTATTATTTTTTCCAAAGACGTAATCCATCTGACTGTAGGTGGGATCAATACTGCATGTACTAATTATGCAAGTTTAAATACAACAATTTTATAACTAAGTTCTTGTAAATCATATGTACAATTTTAGTGACTAAAATAAATTTTCTCACATTATACATTTTCCAAATTTTTGCAGTAACTTTAATTTAAGCATGAAACCGAACGTGCTCACTAAAATGCAAAACTTTAAGCAATTATGATATCCGTATAATATTTTTCGAAAGTATGTGCTTTAAATTTACCTTAAATATGAGACCGCCGAAGTTACATAAATAGCCTCTGTACAATAATTATATGCTATGTTCAACATAATCGATGCAAAATTTAAGAGTGACCTTGTTTTCTTTAATATGAAATTATATTTCATTAGATAGCTTATGCAGGTTTTCGTAACCCTTTCTCGGCCCGACATGACCAGATGGTTAAGGCACTGGACTTGTAGTCTGAGGGTCGCGGGTTCGAATCTCCATCACACCAAACATGTTCGCCCTCTCAGCGGTGGGTACGTTATAATGTGATGGTCAATCCCACTATGCATCAGTAAAAAATAGCTCAAGAATTGGCTGTGGTTGGAGTTGACTAGCTTCCTTTCCTTTAGTCTTACACTGCTAAATTAGGGACGGATAGCGCAGATAGTCCTCGTGTAGATTTGCGCGAAATTCAAAACTAACCAAAACACGTTCTCTAAAAAGTCTGCCTTTCTTTTTATGTGCAATGTGCCTGTTCTTTGCTAATATTTACTACTCCTGTCTTATTTAATTATCCATTTCTAGTACAATAGGTTCTTTTTATTTATATTTCAGTTTATGAAACATTTAGATATTATATTATATCTATATTTTTTTTTCTGGTACACCCAATATTATTTTTGCATGTGGTCAACATGATGAGCAAGATAGTTTTCCACAACAGGTATTTACTATCTCTGTCTTTTATATAATAATTCAATTACTTTACTTAATTGGATATATTTACATCCTATGCTAATTTCCTGTTGTATAAGTTGGTAAATTACAAGGACTCTTTAGAACCTTCAAGGTTTTCAAAAGGAAGAGTACAAAATTGTAGAATCATAAAAACCAAACAAACAGGATTCTTGGTGGTAGATTAAAAAAACATTTTATTTTTAGCAAACTTTAAATAACTTGACTATGATATTAAAATGTATTTAGTTGATTAACATTAGGACATGCAGTGTTTCTTTATTTTTCGCTAAATATACATAAAATATACAATCAATATTATTTATGTTTTCTGTTTTATTTCAAAACATTGCTTTAAAAATCAATCCCAACCTGAAACAACTTTTATTTCCGAAATGGGAATTTAGAGAGTTAATCTATAATGTTTTATTTTATATTTTGAACATATTTAATAACTGAAATTCCGTGCACTCTTTATTCAAAACTATAATTAAATATACTTAAGTATGTTATTGCTACGAAAAGTGGATTAAACAGATGAAACGAAATTACAGATTTATTTCATTTTATTAACAAGTTTAAATATTTGCAATTCTGTGCTTAAGTCTGAATTCGAGTACAAGATAAGTAAGAGAAAAATATGCTAGGTAGTATATATATATATTTTAGTGTTAGATGTTTGACTCTGCCCGTAGAACTGTATGAAATGTTATTTATTTATGTATCTTCAGCTATACCCTCGTGTTTTAATGTTTCAGTGATACTACTTAGCTATCTATTGTGTTTCCATTTATTTACTAATGGAGTTTCTTATGCTGTCTATTTTCTAAGTGTTTCAAATGTTTTAAGTGAATATTTGTTTATTGCTAAAATAAGCAGAACACTGATTTGAATGTTAAAAAGGTTTTTACTCATACTTATAACACATTATTCAATAAATACAGAAATATATTCTACGAAGGAAGGAAATATAAAGTGTACTTCAAGTATTAACTTGAATATTTTAATATTTAACAAAAAATCTCTAGATCAACAGAAGCAGAAATGGTATGACATATTATAGGAATTATAACCGGCTTTCAGAGCTTTTTGTTTCTGAAAATATGCACTATTTTTGAAGAATGCAAAAATTTATGCCGATCTATAGTTGGATGACGTTCAAAGAAGCTATGAGTGTTGTTTTTTTTTGTCAATATTACTGGGTGATTTTGTTTCTCTAATTCAGACAAAGGTCATGACATTGTCGTGGTGATATATTATGTTTGAAGCACTCACAATTCTAGGCCTTTTTGTGAAACGTGTGAGAGGCAGCTGAGGTGAGGATCCAGAATCTTTATGTATTTATTCTTGTTGAGATGGAAACGAGGTCGGATTCTAAGCTAATCTGCAAATTAAGGTATTAAGATGTCAGAAGTGTTACATGTGTAGCAAGAATAAATGCGATCAAAATAGCACACACACAAATTGCTCAAAAGAATAGCCGAAAGAGAGACAGGAAAGCTTCGGAAGAAGAGGTGTTATTAATCACTAAATGAAAAGTCCATCTACAAATTTTCGGATGTATCCGACCGCTTATTCTCAAATGGGGAAAAGAACAAAGACGATTCAGGGCAGTACGTATCTTGTAGCAAGAGAAAAATTCTAGATCAGGTAAGAAAAGAAGAACACGAAGACTCATTCTTAGTGAAGTGCAAGAATAATATAAGGATAATTGGAGAGAGGAGTAGAAGTAAACTAATGTTGAAATAGCATGATCATAGAAGCAGCTTAAAATCTACTCAATCATAAAAACACCTTACAAACTACTCGAATAAAAGAAAACAATACAACACAATGATCCAGGCTTTCAGTTTTTGGATTTGATGGGATAACCATCAATCTACAAAAACAGCAGAATATTGCCCTGGTGATTCTAACAGGCTTACATAAGCGAGCTGGCTGTAAGCTATATTAAATAATTTTGCTCATTACTGTGCGAAAAAAAACGTTGTTTTTTTCTAATTGTCACTCTTAATATATCAACATAATGTATCTTTAAAATAATTTTATTTTTGGCCGTTTAATAATTAATTGCCTGTTCATTCGTATAATATGACCAAAATTAAACTCATTTTTTAAGATATTAAAAGTTACTTTTTTTCATGTTAAGGTATTTTTATCATATTTTCTTATTAATATCCATTAATGAAGATGTTCTCAAAGTGGTTTTTACTTAAAGGAATCATGCTTTTGTTGTATTTGTAGCTATTCATTATTATTCATCAGTATATTTTGTAAAGAACCTAATTCTCAAGGCTTTTTCACATAAATTTATTTTGCTTCATGCTAGTTCTGCATGGATGGTTTTCACTTCACACCATTAACAGCAGGCTTCAAAACAGTTAGATGTGTATATGTGTGTGTGCTTTTCTTATAGCAAACCCACATCGGGCTATCTGCTGAGCCCACCGAGAGAATCGAACCTCTGATTTTAGCGTTGTAAATCCGTAGGCTTACCTCTGTACTACCGGAGAGCTCAATTAGGTTTCAATTATGAATATTATTTGATTATTCAGTACAGGTGTATTTTCTTTATAAAGAAATCATTATCAACTTTCATTTATATATTTATAACGTCTTAGTCTAATGTAATTATAAGTAATTTTTTCAGATAAAAATATAGTATCAAACATATTCTTTAACCTACATGAGTTTAGGGCTGACAATTTTTTTATCACTGGCACTAACTAATATTAATTTTGCAACATTAAAATGGGTTTTTCATCAAACATTATTTACAGAGTTCTTTATCAGAGTGATAATTAGTTTATTGAACATTCCTATAAACATTCTTCAGTATGGATGCTACTGTTCCATCCACCATCCTTATTCACTTTCTTTAGTCTAAATATCAGTGTCTCGGCAAAAATCGCTATTAATTTTCTTCAATATAGAAACAATTTTGTTTCATCATTCATCCTTCTCAGTATTCTTCACTTCACGGATTATAGTCTTGTTGAATATCTTTATAGACTATCTTCATTAGACAGATTATCATGTTGTCGAACATATTTATTAGCTGTTTACAGTTAGAGATAATATTATTATCAAGTGTCATCACCAGCTTTATTTGGTGCAAAGTTAACGTTTTGATCACTGGTATAATCATGAGTACAGATACGACTAATTTAGTCACTATTTTCAAGCACTGTTTAATACGTAGAATCTAGTAACTATCACCATTTGATACAACACAATGATTGTTATCATGTTGTTTACTGCGAAAAGGACGTCTTCGTCAAAATACATTAATGCGACATTTAGTAAAGATATTATTTCTCTCACCTAATAATGTCTCTTAGCAATCACCGATTTCTTAATCAAATATAAATCATTCTTTATTAGAAATATATCTTTGGTATCAGAAATTTATAATGTTCTTCAACAAAAAGGTGATTTGTAATATAATATTTTTATCGGTATTCTTTACATCAGTGAAAACTCTATCCATCAGAACCTTATTAACAGCAATTAACATTACAAATATGATTTCTTTTGATATAATTAAAATATATCTTCAATTCGAAAGCGATTTTGTTATTAAACATAAGTTCCAACGCTCTTCAGTACAGAAATGACTTTAGTATAAAAGAAGTGAGGTGCATCGCCATAAAACAAAAGAGAAACAGTTTAGTTGCGCAACGAGTTATTACTTCAAACATTCCTTCGTCTTTACCAACTTATAGCACCGATTATGATTATAAATATCCATCAAGAAATAATTTATTAATTCTTTTCTGGTTATCCATTAGTTCATTCAAGCTTTTTTGCAACTCTTTATTAGAACAATAAAGAGAGTTTTCACTGAATTTATTTATCCGAACTCTTTTGAGTAGTGATTGTATAGTTTTTATACAACTTTAAAACTTGCTTTGTTTAGAACAAGAAGTTTCTTCTTCTCAATCATAAATAAAGATTTAGCATGAAAGTCCTTCTGCTAAATGGGAACCAGTAATAACCTAACTTCTTATGCTGGGGAATGCGTCGCTTGTGACACTGTGACTGGAGCTAACTTTTTGTTTTCAGTAGGAAAGATTGAATGTGAAATTAAACTGCATTACCATCTGTCTTAAGCAGTAAATTGGTTTATTTATCGATTTGTATATAGCTTGATCCGACATAAATTATCATTTAAAGAGGTTTGTAATGAAAACATGATGTATTCCTGACAACTCATGAGCAGTTTTGTTTTAAAAAAGTACCTTCTTCATCAATTATAATTTCTGCATCTCTTCAGTAAGTCGATGACTTCATCAAATTATATTGTTTCTCGGTTAAAGCATGACTCCTACACCGAATGTTGTTATATACGTTTTTAATGAAAATAAACTGATTTGTAACAATCAGTTACACCATCTCACTAGTGGCACGGCGTTATTTCTTCAGACTGGTTTCGATACCCAGTAGTGAGCACAACATAGATAGCCTATTGTGTAGTTTTATGCTTAACTACGAACAACAAAACAAGCTCACACCAAATATCAATAACAACAACCACTGCTGCACAGTATTATTTCCTAATGAAACCTGGCATGGTTAAGCCGTTCGATTTGCATTGTGCGTGTCGCGGTTTCTAAGTCCCCTTTATCGAACACGCTTACTCTTTTTTTTTTTTTTCCCCTTTGAAGCGTCCTAATATGATTGTGAATCCCACTTCTCGTTGGTAGAAGAGCAGCCTAAGACTTGGCTGTGTGAGGTGTTGATTAGCTGTTTTTCTTCATTATTGGCATTACTATTTTAGCGACTGCTAGCGTAGATATATCTTGAATAGCTTTGCCCAAAACTCAAAACAAACCAAACCTATTTTCGTAGTGTTACCAACTAGTCAACTTTCCCGAAAGTGAGCTGAATACTACTTTGAGGACGTCACTTATCTTAATCATTGTCACCATTATACTGTAAGAGACGCTTAGCGTTGCAATTTGTACTGTCCTAATGTGCACATGACACGAAAGAAATGATATACTCTGTAGGCTACAACACAACATGACATATGAGTTTCTAAATCAAGAAATAAAAATAACTGTTATTCTTAATTTTGGTTTTACTTAGTTTTGAAGTAGAACACTTCAGGGACCCTACGGAAGCACATATAATCCAGATATTTCCTTATTTGTTGTTGTAATTAAAAACGTACACCATATTGAATTTACCCAACGTGTTTATTTATTAACGGATCTCTCTCCTGGAATGCATTTTAATATTAGAGTATGTAAATAGAAATATATTTACTTCCATCATAATATTTTTAACCATTTTTTTTCTTCAAGAAAGAAAGTTGATAGGTAATATATATATATATATATATATATTCAAATCGTTGGGGATTTAAACATATAAATTAATGGTTAAGGAAAGATTATTGATGAAAATGAAGGGTACAAATGTTTAATGATGAATCACCACAATCAAGCAGTTTTTAAACTAGATAGAAAGTAAAGTTATAAATAATATGTCCAATTATTCCTTATTAAACTGTAATTAACCGTTTACTACTGAAGAAATATTCTTTATATAACTTGAGATTGTAAAATATATACTCAATAAAGGTATTCGTGCTCTTACAATAGTTATTTTAACACGTTTTATAATTACTAATTGATGTTTCTTGCAAATGTAATTAGTTAAGTTATATTGGTAACTTAAAGAGAAAAATTAATTAATTGATACCGAATCACTAGATTTTTAGAACTTAAATCTTTATCTATCGAAGTTATCCTGATATTTTCTGCTGTTTTTGTTTATTTGTATGTTTTCGATTTCTGAACACAGGTTAAAATTTCAGTGATAAATCATCATTGCATATTGTATATTGTATGATGTAAAATAGAAACACATTTCTTAATTTTTTGTAAACGATAACCTCAACATTCGGTGTGTTGTTTTTCAACAAGACAAGCCCAAAATATCATAAATGTTTGATTGATTGATTGGAATTGAGCTTAAAGCTACATATTGAGCTATCTGTGCTCTGCCCACCACGAGTATTAAAATCCAGATTCTAGAGTTATATGCCTGTTGTAGATATACTGCTGTGCCACTGAGGAATAGTAAATGTTTGTCATTATAAACCAAATTTCGCACTTTCCTGCATTCGTTTGTTATCGAATACCAGCAAACACAGGGATAAATCATGCTAGCAAGCTTGATTGAGAGTTTTGTTTGCTTCAAAATAGGATATTATAAAATTTGGAATGCTATTGTAGACGTGAAGTATTATAATCACAAATCATATTAGACTGTCATTTCTTTTGTTAATTACTTATCAGACTTATTATCTTTAATTGATTTTTGATTAATATGATCTCTTACTGCCTGTTCCTAGGAGATAATCAAAATAGTAAAACATGTATGCATATACAAAATATATATAGATATATATCGCTTCAGAAATTAAACACAGATATTATTCTATTTCATCACTGCTAAATTATGGATGGCTAGCGCAAATAAGCCTCATGTAGCTTTGAGCGAAATTTAAAACAAACTAAACATGGATAAAGATATATATTTTGAACACATGAAACTAGCAACTCTCGTTTATGATTAATGTTACTTTCATTAACATTAATTATTAGAATGACTAAGGTATTGTTATTATTATAGAGATTAGTTTTAGTATTAGTTTAATACATATAATCACATAAGTCTAACATAGATAATACATAAGACTAACATAGATCTCATAAGCTGAGCGAATCACGCAAGATATTATGGAAATTACAGCCGAAAATATCGGTAACAGCTATGGTACCCAGAAATTACATTATTGGTATCGAAACAAATGTTTATCTTTGTACGTCTGATGATTTAGTCCTGAATATTTTTTGTACATAATATTAATAGAAAATACATTTTGTTATCAAATAAAAAATATTTAAAGGAAGTCCTATATGTGATTATCATTATTTTTAATTTCATATTTTTACGGTAAGATGATACAGTCATAAAGTGCTTTAATGCTGCAACTTCATAGAAAGCAAACAAAAAATAACACCATAAAAACTACATCTTTAAGGGGTCGTGTATCCATCCGTGAGGCTTTTCTTGGATTAAGAGTGTGTTTAGCTGAATTTCAGGCTTTTAACCTGGACCATTATTTTTTCACATCCTAATTCTGTGTATTTGACGACTAAGATGCGTGGATGGTAATAAAATTATATCCTGACAAGCTTTAAATAGACCAAGTGAACTAGTCAACATATTTCTATGTCCCGTATCTTTTCAGAAAAAAAATCTGTTATCTACTGTAGTGTTTGGTAAATCTTACAAATATTGATTTGAATTTCTCTTTAATTACCTATCTTCTATAAAAAAATATTAACAATAACTGTGATCGTTTTTCAGGTGAAGCAATTATTATTTTTCACCATTTTAAAAATCCTTTATTTATTAATACTTGATTACCTTAATTACACTTGTATTACTGATTTTAGGCTTTAAATCGTTTTGCGTGTTCGAATGTTTATAAGGATTAATAGGACCATTTACAAATGTTTCAAATCTTTCGATATTTTATTTTTACTTTTTTGGCTTTCTAATTAAACAAATGAATGGAAATTTATTGGAACATTCAACTAAGTAGAAAAAAAGACCAATAATTTGTTTTAATAGAGATCGAAGAATAAGGAATGGAATTGTAATTTAGATTTTCTGCAATTGTTTATAATGATAACTGGTATGGTGAAACAAAATATATCATAAACGCAGACTTAACAGGATCTAATATTTTTAAAATCATATATTGTTTCGTTGTGAACTAGCTACTATACTCTGACGTGCTCTGTTTCAATGATACAGAATATAATATCAATAAGCAATGTGTTAACGTCATAAATGCAGTAGCCAGTAGATATGATCTTACTTCTCATTTGAATAAGATAGCACCTTTTTATTTTTAATATGTATACGTAAATAAAATACAGACGTAAAATTTTCAATAACAATAAATGTTTTAGAAATCGGATTATCTAAAGACGATGGAAGCATATCACAATGTTGCTGTAGAAGAGTTCTATAAGTATGTATCTAATCCTTTTATCCATGATCTACCGTTCTTTCAAAGTACTAAAACCTTAAATATAAATACCGTTTTAACGAAAAATTATTGGTAATGCAACGTTTGTTTCGTAGTTGTTTCTTTTAACACGAGAACAAAATATTGAATATAGCTCAATGTCAAACAGCTTAATTATAAAGGCAAATCATTTGCTCGTTCACTGTTATTCCTACTTCATTTTACATTTACGAAATGTTTTTTATTGCTTGCTATGAGACATTTTTGTTTTGTTTTCCCTGGCAGAGCGTAAGTGTATTTTACGAATGTGAGTAATAAAGTTTAATATTATATGTATCGATATTTATTTAGTTATTCACTTCATATATAATATAGGGGTTGACATCTTAAAGACAGCAACTGTGTAGTGTACAAAACATTCAGTATTATACATGTTACTATGATATACTGACTGGTAATTCATGTTTCACCCTGTATGCAAGTTTTTTTACAGGAGCAGTAGATATCTGTAACAAAGTCACTTCAAGGGGTAATTATAACATCGTTTACATTGTAATTATAGTTCTGGTTTTTAGTTTATTCCAATTACTACAGTGTTTAGTGATAACCTCTTTCAGAGTTCGTTTAAATACTTTTTAGTTTTACGAAAACTTTACACACTTTTTGGCTAGTGTCGGAAAAGAAAAAAAAAAAGATGAACATTTTGACACTTTATCTAGTTCCCAGTTCTACAGTTTAGCAACCTTTTACGAACGAAATTGGGAGTTTTCCAATCTGTGAAATACTCAATAATAGCAGTTAGGTGCTCAAATAAGGCTATAAATTCACTGTACAATTATTTGCAAGTTCAATAGAATAACAGATTGAATGCGGTAGCCATTTTTACCTCAACTCACTCATATCTACTAAATATTAGTACTAAGTAATGAAGATCGCTAGGTTTTCTGTAAGAATTTCATTGAGTCCAGCAGAATGTTACCTGGTCTTCAGTCTAATTCATTAAGTATGAAACCGATTGTAGACGCACGTTATAAGACAGATTAGCTAATTTAATAACAAGTACAATGGTTTTTTCGTCAAAGTAAACAGTGATGATACAAACTAGCTGGGAACGAGCATCATCCTTTATAAAAATTAATTTAGGACCAACGATATCAACAATAGCTTTGACAGTGGTTAATAACGGATAGCTTTAAGGCATCGTTGCTAATAGCTTACAGATTAGTACATCCAACTGTGTATATTCTCTCCTGACTATCACAGAACCACTTCCAAACCTGCTATATTCGATTTGTTCAGCTAACGTGTTGTTGTCAGTATAGCGCTCTCCTGTGACTAGACTGACCTCAACAACAATCGTTATCATTTGTCGTGACAATCATTGCTCTAGTTAATGTTATTTATTAGATACTTGCTTTGAACTGGGAAATTAAAAGCACTTAGTTAACGTAATAGTGTAATTATGCAACTTTAAAATAAAGTTTTAAGTATGGTGACCAATAAAATTTACAAGTACTATTTTTATTGCAGGGAAAATTTGATACACAATTTTATATTTCTTTAAAGGTTAGAAAAGAAAGTTTCGTAATATGAAGACTCACGATCGTTTTCAACAAACTACAGAATTCATCTTAAAGAAATAAGGGCGACTTTTTTCTAAAACGTTTCAAATATACTTTCAACACTAGATAAAAAAATCCGGTGTTAAGCATAGAAACCAAAATATTAATCATGCTAAGATTAGTCAACTTCGATCTTTTATGACTGGTATGGCCATGTTTTTAAAAGCGTTCGACATGCTCGTCCTTTCAGGCATGCAAACGTTATAATGTGTCGATCAATCCCATTGCTAGATGGTAAATTAGTAATTGAAAAGTTGGTAGCAGGTAGTGATGGCTATTTTACCTCTCTCTAGACTTTCACTCCTAACTTAGGGACAGTTAGAGCAGATAGCCCGCGTGCACTTTGCGCGAAATTCAAACCAAACTATAACTCAATTTCTGTACTTACTTTCTTCAATACTTTTCGTTTGTTTTTTTTTTTCCTTGGCAGACATTAGACTAAGTTTCTTGAACCATTTAAAGAGAATCGTAAGAGCAAATACTTAAAAAAGTAACTACACTTCTCAAGAAATGGTTTGTAATACAGAGTTGTTTCGAATATTGGCGCAAAGCTTTACAAAGACTGTCTGCGATATAGCCATCCTAAATTTTAAACGTGTATACTAGAGAAATTTCGCCTTGTCAACAGCATTTATTAAAACACTAGTGTATTATTATTGAATGGTTGGATTTAATAGTCATTGTTATATCAAAATCATAATTCCCAAGTGCGGACTGTGACTTTAAGCCAACGAATAATTCCAACAAACACCAAGTGTAAAGTAAAAGTAATATTTCTATTTCGACTTTACATCAGTGAGACAATAGCATTGTATCAAATGAGCGCATGGTATTTGTATAGTGATAAAAACATTTCTGGTTAATTTTTAACATTTTCAATTTTTCAAATTTTTGTCTTTTTTAACCTCACTTTATTAATTCATTTGACCAAATTACTGAACTAGATAAAATCACAGTTGGCATAAAAATGTCATAAGTGTTAAACTTATGCAACACTTCTGCATGAATAAGAAGTGGTGTTATTTATATATCATTAAACACTAAACTAATGCAACTGTTTCTATGACAAAATTAAATAATTTTATTTATTCATAATTTAATATTGAACTTATATAACATTTTACGTGAATAATAAGTAGTGCTATTTATTTAGGATTTAAAAACTATGCCACACTATGGCATAGCGTGTTAAGGCATGCGACTCGTAATCTGAGGGTCGCGGGTTCGCATCCCCATCGCCCCAAACATGCTCGCCCTTTCAGCTGTGGGGGCGTTATAATGTAACGGTCAATCCAACTATTCGTTGGTGAAAGAGTAGCCCAAGAATTGGCGGTGGGTGGGGATGATTAGCTGCCTTCCCTCTAGTCTTACACTGCTAAATTAGGGACGGCTAGCACAGATATCCCTCGAGTAGCTTTGTGCGAAATTCCAAAACAAACAAACAGATGAATAATAAGTAATGCTACTTATTTGTGATTCATTATTAAGAAAGGCAACTCACTTGATGAGAGGGGCCCCAGCAAGGCCAAATGGTTAAAGCATTTGACTCGTAATCTGAGGGTCACTAGTTCGAATCTCCGTCACACCAAACATGCTCACCCATTTAGCCGTAGGGGTGTTATAATGTGACGGCCAATCCCACTATTTGTTGGTAAACAAGTAGCCCGATAGTTGGCGATGGGTGGTGGTGGCTAGCTGCCTTCTCTCTAGACTTACACTGCTAAATTAGGGACGGCTAGCGCACATAGCCCTCGTGTAGCCTTGCGCGAAATTCAAAACAAACCTTTCATGAGAAGAATGAACAAACTCCTTACGAAACATATCTATTGGATCTTTGTTAAATTTTGTAATTACATACAAATTTGTATGAATTAAAGCTGCTTCACAATTGTATATTTATAGCATACTTATTATATATATACTATATACGCCGGCTGAGAAGTTGTTCACCTGAAAACATTCAAGTAAGTACCATGAAATATATTGTTGTTTGTTCACTAGTTTAGAAATATGTCTTGAAGAATGTTGTTTGTGAAAGAAAAGTGAAAATGTTTGTTTCTTTCAAATATCCTTTAAGGATAAGGGTGAGTAAAACCCCAGATAAGGTTACAACACGATATGAGTCTTGTCTTGAGTTTTAGTTTTCGACGTTTATCTGCCAGATAGTGCAAAGATCCTATCTTTTACTGTATGCTTGACAAAAAAAATGCATCTTTAGTGTTATCGTAACTAAAGCTCACTTAGTGGAGATAAGGAAGTTTATCAACGCCTAAGGTAAACAAGTCTTCTCATGTGTGAATACGTGTTGTTTTTTACCTTCCTTTTGAAGGCAGAAATTAATAATTAGTTGGTTTCTTGCACATACTCAAAGTCTCATTAGTACAGCATGAGCGACGGCTGTATAGCAGTTTTACGAGAATTTCATGGTTGATTTCATGTCTTTGGTAGAACGTGCTTTATAAAGACACGTGAGCAAGATCGATAATAAAAAGAAAGGAAAACGTAATCCAGGAAAACATTTCTAACTATACCACATAATAAATGCACTGAATAAACAAATATTACAGTATTCTTTGATTTACAAAAGGGTTCATTATAAATCCTTTCCCTAACTTATTCTTGCATATGAAGACATTCATCAAATTTTTACCTTTACTATTTCGTTTGTTTTACCAAACATCTATTGATCTCCATAATTAAAAATTCTATACACTATTGAAAACAATAAATTCTTTGTGCTTTAGATAAGAAAGCTACTTATTAAAGTTTGGATGTGAAATTTTGATACTGTATAATAAAAATATATGGTGTTTTGTTCATCTACCTTATGTTCTCATTGTCTTTTCTAAAAGTTATTAAATTAGTCCATTAATCCGTGTAGATAAATTACGAGTGAGAATTGAGAACACAACTTTGAATTGTGTATAGTTCAGTTAATTTCGTGACAGATTTCTCTATCACGTGTCCTTTTCATAAATGATATTTTCAATTAATGTACCTTTCAAGCGTTCAGAGAACAATGATATTACTACTTGTGGAGTTGCCACTGTGATATATCTTACAGTTTCCTATACGGAAACAACATCGAGTAAAAACCTACAGACCCATCAATGGCACAGCGGTATGTCTGCGGACTCACATCGCTAACAACCGAGTTTCGATACTTGTGGTGGGTAGAGCAAAGATAGCCCATTGTGTAGCTTTGTCTCTAAATAAATAAACGAACGAAAATCCACAAGATGAAGAAAACGTTAGTTCTACGTTTTGCTAGAAAATTAGAATACCTAGAATCTTCTTAGATCGTAAAGTAATCACAGGCTGTAGCGGTCTCGGTTACAATACATAGGAAGTTCAAGATTCATCTCTCAGTTTATATGAAAACAAACGTTTTATTTATCGTTAGATATTTTAACACGTGGTACTAGAAGACATGCCACTACATAAATAAACTAATACAGGATTCATACGTGTGCATTATACTCAAAAATAATCATTCTGTGACATAAGTAGATGTATTTATTTACATTGTACGTTTAATGCAAATGTACGTTTAAAATAATTGTACGTTGTATGTGAAGTAATACTAGTCTATCAACTATTTTAAAACAGATATTTCCTCATATGCATTTTTAAATGCATTATTTTTCATTTACACTTTATGAAAAAAGCATTAAATACTAGCCGATTACTGATGGCGCCAGTGCATCAGATCTGCGTGTGATGTATTCATGACGTCGTATTATCACCCTGAGAATGGAGAAAAATAAAGTTCTCCCTAAAAGGAAATGGAGGCGAAAAGGGAAAGTCGCGATCCCTATTGCAAATCTACATGTACACAGGATAACAAATTCCTGAAGTAGGGGATTACACATCTCATAATAAAAAAAATGTCTTTCCAGTATCATATACGCAAGTTCCATTATAGTATGATATAAGTCGTCAATTACAAATCAGTGACCTGTGATTTTCTTATATAAGACTCAAGTTTCATTATTGATGAACGCGTTTTAATCAGATATTAATGTATGTAAATAAAAACTCAGAATTAATAATTATCACCTATACGTAAACGTTTGTCGAAAGACTTGAAGACACTAATATATTATTCACGAAAACTACAATCATCTTCTTAACATATTATATATTTACGAAAACGTTTCACCTTTTAAAACACTGATCTACAGCCGAAGGTCTACACTTTTAGTATGTTCTTATTCTTGCATATTATTAGTCACATAGAAAAAATCACCATACATGAAACATAAGAAACATTATCTAAAGTGATTTATGTTAATATTATTATAGAAAGTTTCTTCATGTACTAAAAATTCATAACTATTATGATTGTTCCCCATCGTGCTGAACATTAGATATTTTGATCCTCTTATGATCTCTCCCCTCTTACTTAAAACCGACTCGTTTTACCATGGCCTAATATGTTATCATATGTAAGCATGTTCAGAGACATGTCAAGTCTTACACTGTTACGTATTGTAATTTATACCGTACAGGTCTCCGATTTATTATGTTACGTATATTAACGTACTACTATTCCAAATAACTGAAAATTTTAACTATTGGGTTGAGGAATAATTCGTGAGCGTTTTTTCAAGTTAACAAAATATATTCATAAATGAAACGCTTTCGCAAAATATTTCATGTCATTTGGTAGATAATTTTTTGCTCTAATAGATGGTGTGTTTGATTTTCATATGTCTGTAATTTTTGCTTTCATTTTCAGCTCATTAAATGGAATGTCAAGTGGACAAAATCGAGCATTTTCGACACCATCTGCTTTTCGCATTTAATTTCTTGCAATTTCGTTTAAAACAATGCATACTATATACCTAGGTATTACATGAAATAAAGTATCATAATTAATGTTTTGGGTGTCATGTGTTCATGCATTGAAGTATTGTATAGTCTTGCATGTAATGCTTGAATGAAATTATTTAAAAACGCTCACGAATTATTCCTCAACCTAATAATTTAGAAGTTAACTTTTATTAAATTAAAGTATTTTCAAACAAGATTGAAAGCAGCCAATCAGCAAGAGTATTTGAACATCTGCAACAAGATTTAGGTACGCTAATAAATACATATTTATTAATACACTCTCGAAGATAACACATGAAGTTATCATGTCAGGTATATATGAGAACTTTCTAATAATCTTTGAAGCTAACATGTCCCAACTTAGTTAAATACATATCAATAAATTCAACCTTTGCTGTATTCACGTGCATGACTCGGAAAGCATTGGATAAAAACCTATATTTTGAACAAAAACTTTTAAGGATAGAAAACAATTCAAACGATATTGCAATATGTTTGTTATTTTATAGTCGTATGAAATATTAGCTCTGTGGGTAAGTTTTATAAGTCTCAACCCTACGAGTAAAGATACACTGTAGCTATAAGCTGCAACAAGAAGATGTTAGAAAAACAAGACATGAAAAAATCGAGATTCTATAATACTGGATAGTATACCGTATTGCTTTTATCTGTTAGTAAAGACATGATATTTCCCACGCAATGCATTCCACCTAAACTATGATTAACAAACTAATGTTAAAACCAAATAACAAATATGCTCGATGAAATAACTCTAAACAATATTGAAAAATTATCACAGTATCTTTAATTAACAGTTAACATTCATATTTTGTGTCATAATTGTTAAACCTAAGTGAAAATCAGTAAAAACATTAACGATTTACCTCAAACTTTTTAACGACTAATAATTCACATTTATTTGCCGATCTTGCTTAAATACTGAAATTCGGTTAATAAACCTACGACGATCGGCATGACCATGCGATTAAGACGCTTGGTTCGTAATACGAGGGTCGTGGGATTGTATCCCCATCACATCAAGCATTCTCGTCCTTTCAACTGTAGGTGTGTAAAAATGTAACGGTCAATTCTGACTATTCGTTGGTAAAAGAGTATCTCAAGATATAGTAGTGTCTCCCTAGACTTACAATGTTCAATTAGCAGATGGACCTCCTGTAGCTTTGTGCGAAATTTAAAACAAACAAACAATACTTATGATTTCAACATCCTTCTCAGAATTCACTTCTAGACTAATTTGATCTGTTTTACTCAATTTATCTATATAAAAAAAAACGATATCACTGAAAGTAATTGAGACTTTGCTTTAATAAGACAAAATGTTTGTTGAAATTATGGATTTTAACAAGGTGTGACCAACTTCAAGGTGGATGAAAAATGTTTAAAAACTTTATTATCTCACCTCGTTCACAAAATATCGATCTATGAACGTTAATCGCTGTTTTCATAAAACACGCACCAAATACATAAATATTTCCCAGTTATCGAGACTTATTAAAATCCTGCAAAACTTTGCCACGTATGTGCACAAATATTGCTGAAAGTTTGGAATTTGATCAATATGATCGTTTAGTACGATTGTTGTTAAACCAGATTGTAAGGACGCTTTGCTAGCAGTCCAAGGTTCGTGGTTTGAAACCCCCGTCTCACCAAACCTGATCGCCTTTTAGGCCGGGTCTGAATTTCCCGACCCACCAAAAATGCTCACCTATCCAGCCGCGAAAGCATTATCAGTAATGGACACTATCACAGTTTGTTGGTAGAAAAGTAACCTAAGAGTTGGCGACGGGTGATTATCACCAGCTGCCTTCCACCTACTCTTTAGATGCAAAATTAGTAATAGCTAACGAAGATAGCCCTCGTGTAGCTATGCGAGAAATTCATAACGAAACCTGACACGTTTGATACTGTCTGACATTTTCTTGGACTTGAAAATATATTTACGTGTATTTGATCTCTTATTATTATTTTCAGTTGTTCCTCATAATATTAGTAATAAAATTTCACTAATATGGCAGTTTTACTTATATAAACGATGTTGCGACATGGTTTGTTTATGTTAGTACAAAGCAGAATGTTTTTACAGCAACAGATATAACCAGAAACAAAATTCCATTGGTAAAAAATATACTCTTCAAAAGAAGAAACGCAAAAGGGATATTTTTGTTATTTTAAAGAGAAATATATGTAATAACGTTACAAGCTCAGAGTATGTGATGTTACACGTGTTAAGGCACTGATTGTCAGACCAAAATGACAATAAAAGTTGTGCACTTTGAAAACGGAGGAAAACATCGGATTTTTCGCCAAAACGCATGCGTGTCCAATAAATTTGTTTGAGAGACCTACATGTTCTGCAAGTGCAACATGTGCAAAATCCCTATAAAAGTGAAGGGTTCTCGGTTACCATAGCTCAGTGTTAAGCCACCGACACGCAATACAGTTACGCCAAGATTGACTGAAGCACAACGCAACAACGCCATTGGTCGCTTGGAAGCAAGCGAATCTCGATCAGATGTTGCCAGAGCTGTGAATGTCTACCCAAGCACCATCACAAGGCTATGGAATCGTCACCAACAACATGGATCAACTCGTGACCGTCCACGATCTGGCAGACCTCGTGTGACCACGCCCGCACAAGATCGCAACATCCGGTTACTTCACCTTCGGGATAGGACCACCACTGCGACGTCTACTGCCTCAACCATACCAGGGCTGCGTAGGATTTCCGATCAGACCGTACGCAACAGTCTACGAGATGCAGGAATCCGACCTCGACGTCCAGTCAAAGGCGTCATCCTCACCCAACAACATCTTCAAGCACGGCTGCAGTGGACTCTGGCACATCGGGTATGGCCTCATCGACGATGGAGGCATGTTTGGTTCAGCGATGAATCACGTTTTGTGCTTCGTAGGCAGGATGGAAGGACCCGTGTTTACCGTCGCCGAGGTGAACGTTTTGCAGCAAACTGTGTGCAGGATGTTGACAGATTTGGTGGTGGCAGCGTCATGATGTGGGCTGCCATCGCCTACAATGCCAGAACAGGCCTTTTGCACATTCGAGGGAATCTTACGGCTCAACGATACGTCGACGAGATTCTTAGGCCCCATGTGCAACCCATCATGGTGAACGTCAACGACGTTTTTCAACATGACAATGCCCGTCCTCACACAGCCCGACTCACCACTGTCTTCTTGAGACACCACAACATCAACGTTCTTCCCTGGCCCTCCAGTTCACCAGATTTAAACCCCATCGAACATCTTTGGGACGAGTTGGACCGACGTCTGCGACGGCGACAACCTCAACCGCAGACCCTAACTCAGCTTGCAGCAGCTTTGCAGGCTAAGTGGACAGCCATTCCACAGGATGTGATTCGTCATCTCATCGCTTCCATGGGCAGGAGATGCCAAGCAGTTATTGACGCTGACGGGGGGCTATACTCGTTATTGACGTTGAGTGACGTTAAACTTCACCTAGTGAGCGTGGACTTCGCCTTTGCAGACTTTGGATGTTCAGCAGTGAATGTGCAAAGTTTCACACATGTCATACAGAACTACCTGGAATAAACTTGTTAACAATTTATCTCATATTTTGCCTTTTGCGTTTCTTTTTTTGAAGAGTATATATATATATACCGGAATCCTTGCCTATTTTAGAAATTTATTTTATAAACAGCTCTGTAAATTATTTCATTTAATATAGTTTTTAATACCTTAAATAATTTTAATCTTGCTCAGTTTGAATGTATGTTTGTTTTTGTTTATTGAAATTTGTTATTTTAGTTCTGATTTATACTTATCGTGTTTTGTGAATTATTTACAAACATACGAAGAAAAGGAAATAATGCATGATGCATAAAACCTTTTTTCATACTACGTGACGTATAATATCACTGTTATTACACATAAGTGACACGTATTGATGTAACTGCTGTGAAAACCACTTCTGTGTCAAAGATTGTAATTCCCTTGATATAGGTATCATTTTAAGAAAAAAAATAGTTATTGGAGTATCGTTCAAGCAATCTTAATTTCTGCTGTTGACAAGGTGAGAATTCTTATCTTTAAGATTTAAATATAGAGCAGATGAAATTTCATATTTCACTATATATGAAAAGTTGCAAATTAATTAACAGAAAGTATGTAAAAATTATGTTCAGAAGATCATTTGCATACAATTTTAGAAAACATTACATTTCAAAATGTACACATTTACAATTAAGCTTACTTTTATCAAGTATGGCCGCTTAAACGTTTCTACAGAATATTTTATGATTGCCTAGTGTTTGTGAAATTGCTTTTTCTCACTGGAGGTGTGAATTCACACTTTTTGGTTTCCGCTCTTGTATCAGTATTACACATACATGAAAGTTTTAATTTATATTAATGGAGTGCAGATAAAGTGGTCTAGTTTAGGTATTTACCTATGGTAAGATTTTTCAGTGTCACACTCGGCGGAACTCATGCATTTTTATCATCGGTAAGCATACATCAACGTCACACATTGCTATCAAGATAATTCATTTTGAGCTTTTAATGATTGTTTGTTATCATTCATCGCTCATAGCTGGACTGCTTATTTATGATCGTTTCAGGTTTGCCAACTGGGCACTTTATTTTAAAATTTTTGGCCAAGAAGAGGAATAAAAACGACCATGAACTGGGACACATTTATACACTTTTAGCTTCGGATTTAAAGAGACAAGTATTTAATCGTTAAAAGATTAAATTATTACCTTACCCAAAGCAAAGTATGCAATTAGCATCTGATAAGATCATTAGGGATTTAATAACAAAAGAAAGAAGGAAATGGAACATCATCTAACATTGTTCCTTTTCTTAACGAGTACTCTCTTCTAGTGAACATAACGTCACAAATCATAGTTGTTTTACAATAGTAAGCCTATCTGTATAGTATATTAAACTCTTTCTTTTGGACGAACTTCGTATTCCTCTTCTCTTATCAAACGCAAAAGTGTGAAGTACTTTTCAGAGTTCTAGTTTCCAAAGTTAGTAGACACTTATATTTTATTTAATTAAATTGTATTAAGAGTCTGTATCTATAACACAGTTATGTAGGTCAGTAAGACACAGCAAACGGTGTAAAGTGAGCGCGAAATAGGCGATTCTGTTGAAAGGAAGGTTAATATAAACATTTTGTCGATATTGACACTCTAGATAGTATTAGCTAAAGTCGGACATGATAACTTTCAGTTGTCGTTGTATGTCTGGATGTTAGATCTCTTGCCATCCAACTGACAGAAAAACACTGTTAGTTATCCATTAAACCACATTGTATTACGTACTATTGAGGCAGAGTATTGATTCCCGATGGAAGAGAACTTTAGATAGATAAGGAAACACAAATGGAACAAAACATAGGTAGACATTGAAGAAATATTAACGCATTTTTATACATTATTTTCTATTATTTGATGAGCTCAGTTTCACATATACATTTCCAGTTTTTTTAGAATAGTTAATGTAACCTTATAGAAAGCGTTATCTATATGTAAAATTCAAAATCTCTGTGTTTGTTTGTTCGAATTCTTGCTTGTTTTTACACCTCATTCATTGTGCAAGTCATACTTCCCTCACGTGAGTGCACCAAACGAGAATTTTTTGGATTGCTATACGCATCTGTCGTCTGGTAGTCGAACCGATAATTTTTATCGTTAATATTACACGAATAAGTTCTACATAGATTTGGCATTTTCTGGTAAGTTTGGGTTAACATGTAAATTAGAATACAGCACAATAGGCCGACTTAATTATAGTTTATTAATTATACATCTACTAATACATGATATATTTAACCTCACACACCAAAGAAATGTAGGCAGAATTAGAATGCTGTGAGTGAGAAAGGAAACAAATAGCCTCGGCTATAAAATGAAACTATACCGTCTGTCATAAGATAGACTATGTGAAAAAGTAAGGCTTAAATTATAATACTTATTGTGTCAAGTGAAGTCATGGTAACTGATAGAATGCTTGGATGAAGTAAAAGGTGGGATGAACCGAAATGTAGTATTTTTATTACCATTATAATAGAGCTTAGTTAATTGTGATTATTAATTATATATCTACTAATATACCATATATTTTACCTCAACCACAAAATAAACTTATGCAGAAATTGCAAGAAGTAGGCCTTGCCTTTAAAATAAAATTATATTGTCTACCGTAAAATAGACTAAGTGAAAAGAGTAAGGCTTACATTATAATACTTGTTGTATAAAATCACATTAAATGTAGCGTAATGTAAAGATACAAGATGAAAAATAGTTTATTGTTTCATGCTCAAATATAATTAAATATTATATAACGACCACAATGTATAAAACTATCCATAAGTAAAAAGCCTGGATGTGTTCTGTATTATAATTGTATAAAATAGCAAGTCTTGTAGTTTAATTACAATTAGTTTTTATGCAGTATCTTTACTAAAACCTTTTGTACAATTTTGTTAAGCCAGATCAGATTTTTATAAATTGTATTACCTACTTTGTTTGAATTCTTTAAATTATGCTTAAATTCTATTCAATAATTGAACGTAAAAATGAACTTCAAAATAACAGAAAACAGTTTTAAAATTTAATATTTAACTGATATTCCTTTGGATTTCAGTTTTGCTTCACATCGACGTGGTGTGCTATTAATGAGTTTGTGATTCCTGAGTGATTTACTGCCATCTTTCGTTGAGTACTTCAAAACGTTCATTTTCCATGTTTGGATTGTAGTCTTTTTTAATCGTTTTAACTCAGCCCATATATTTTCATTCAGGTTGATGTCAAGTGCTTGATCTGACTATTCCATAACATCAAGTTTTTTTATTTCTAAAATATCTTTTAACGACTCCACAACAAATCTGGTTGATTATTTTGGAAGCTAATTGGAATGAGAATATCTAAGAAACTACAACAGGTTTACAACACTTTTGATGATAACATGTCACTAAAATCATGAAAAGTTCAGGTATTTACAATAGTCAGTGTTAGAATTAGAATTAGATACCATATTTGAGCAGATCTCGTCGAATATATCCTAAAAAAGAAACATAGTTTTACATATTTTTCTGTTATCTGAAAAAAACATAAATGAACATGTTTTTTACGGGGCAGTTTCTTTTGTCCCCCGCTGTATATATATATATATATATTAGTGTGTGTGTATGTATGTATAATATAGCAATAATGTGAGACTAGCGAATTGGAAGTTAAGACTGATACACGGTATATCCCCACCGCAATGTGGGCTCTACTTCTTCAGTCACTTCCAAAACCAAGGATACATTTTATAATCCCAGTTGTAGCTTGTACCCTAGAATCATTTAAAAAAAAATGCAGAGTATTTTGTTCAACTTTAATGTGTTTTGTGTTGGTTTAAAAAATACGGTTATATTATAATTAATCAGTGGTTGGTATTTGTTGTTTCTGACGCTGTCCTTCCTCATGATTTTGTTCACTAATTTAACTTCATTTAAATGTATTTATTTAATTTCACTAGAATATATATATATATAAACATACAAAAGTAATGGATATTCTAGAATTAGGAGTACGTTACATAAAGGATAGATTACAGAGAAGTTTATGTAAGTAATGGTTTGTTTTGAATTTCGCGCAAAGCTACACAAGGGCTATCTGCGCTAGCCGTCCCTAATTTAGCAGTGTAATACAGCTAGTCATCACCACCCACTGCCAACTCTTGAGCTACTCTTTTTCCAACGAATAGTGGAATTGACCGTCACATTATAACGCCTTCAAGGCTGAAATGGCGAACATGTTTAGTGTGACGGGTATTCGAACCCGCGAACCTAGGATTACGAGTCGAGTACCTCAACCACCTGGCCATGCCGGGCCATAAATAAGGTGACAACTACTTAGTAAATAATAATTATCTTTACCTTAAAAAAAAGATAGTTTAGGTGTATGTAACTACAAAACTATTTAGTTTAGAATGGCGAAAGTTAGATAAAACTTAAACGAGTATTTGTAGTGTTTTTTTTTTGTTTTAGCGCAAGGATACACAGTGGCTTATCTCCGCTATCTTCACTGTGGAAAATCGAATATCAAATTTTAGCGTTGTAATTTCTTACAGTTTATTGACCTTACGGAGTGAATTAGTTGTAACTAATTGCACAAATATATTGGATATAATGATAGAACGCTTTGTGTAGGTAACTGCACAGTTATTTAGTAAATAATGATAAAACTTATATAAAAATAAAATTTTACTTATTGATAAGTGCAGAATCATAAAGCAAATAAAAAAACTTTCATATACAGAACAAATACGTAATGACTTCACAACTTTTACTCTTTTAATGTCAAACATTATTATTATTTGAATGTTGAGCGTACAAAACAATAACAACCTAGGAAAAAACAGATAAGTTTTAGTTTTGTAACAAACGCATTTTTTGTCTCAGAAGTTGCGCTTTCTTCATTATTATATTTGAGTGTTATCCATGTGTTTTTTGTTGTTGTTTTCCAACATTTTTATCGTAACATATTTATGCGTGAAGCCATACGTCTACAAATGGATCGCTGTATCTCTCTTTCATAATGTCGGGTATCCTTTGTATATAGTTCGATACAAACTCAGGTGCTCGATTCACCACGGCTTATTAATCATTGTTATTGTGTTTTTATCGATTTTTCAATCGATATTATGTGGATAAAAATATTAAATTATTTGTTAAAAACACACAATGTAATCGATTTATTCTCGATCTTAATACTTCAGGCCTAAAAGAAGTCCACCGTTGGGACAGCGGTAAGATTACAGATTTACAACACTAAAATAAGGGGTTCGATTCCCCTCGGTGGAAACAGCAGATATCTTCATATAATTTTGCGATTAGAAAAAATAAAACACGCCCATTCACACTAATAGAAAATTAAGAAGGTTAACTATACACACAGTAATGTTTGTTTCTGTTTCTTTTTAATTTCTCGCAAAGCTTCTTTCGTTCGTTCGTTCTTTGGAATTTCGCACAAAGCTACTCGAGGGCTATCTGTGCTAGCCGTCCCTAATTTAGCAGTGTAAGACTAGAGGGAAGGCAGGTAGTCATCACCACCCACCGCCAACTCTTGGGCTACTCTTTTACCAACTAATAGTGGGATTGACCGTCACATTATAACGCCCCCACGGCTGGGAGGGCGAGCATGTTTGGCGCAACGCGGGCGCGAACCCGCGACCCTCGGATTACGAGTCGCACGCCTTACGCGCTAGGCCATGCCAGGCCCCTCGCAAAGCTACTCGAGGGTTATCTGCGCTAGCCGTACCTAATTCAGTAGTGTAAGACAAGAGGGAAGGCAGATAGTCATCATCATCCACTCTTGGGCTACTTTTTTACAAACAAATATTGGGATTGACCGTCAGTTATAACGTTCCCACGGCTGACAGGGTGACGCGGTTTGGTGCGACTGGGATTCGAACCCGCAACACTCGTCGAACGCTTTAACACGCTTGGCCATGCCAGGCCGCGCAGTAACGATATCATTATACGATAAGTAACGATAAGTACTAATAATATGTCTAAAAATTGAATTCCGTAAAGATTCATTGTTGAAAATAAATTTAATAGTTTCACAATCGCGAATGACATTCATACCGTTTAACACACCTTTGCAAATCACAAAAGTTACAGGAGTTGATTATTTAATGTACAAATGAGTCAAAAAAAAAAAACAAACATTTTTAGCATTAATTGAGACAAATAACTCAGAATATCTGTGTCTTATTTTCTGCATATTCATTAAATATAATAAATGTGAAGAATAACTTAAGACAATAGGATGTTAAAAGAAGACGTAAAAACGTGAAGTCTTCTCTAAATCTTTTACGATTTCATTCTAATAATATG
Organism: Tachypleus tridentatus; assembly: GCF_004210375.1. Lineage (NCBI taxonomy): Eukaryota > Metazoa > Arthropoda > Merostomata > Xiphosura > Limulidae > Tachypleus > Tachypleus tridentatus. The sequence continues at coordinate 56,101,225 of NC_134828.1, forward strand.
TATCTGTAAATGAAATTGATAAATATTAGTGAAATTTGAGCCTATTAGGAGCAATTTCACCTGGTGGCTCAAAGGTAAGCCAGATTGTTTATTACATTAAAAATTGCGTTTGGATATCTACGATGGAAACTACGCAGATGACCCATTCCGTAACTTTCTTCTTATCAGTAAAGAACGTAAACGAAATTAATGTGATTTATGGAAGTATTATATTTTAGTTGGAAGTTGTCAACTATGACCAGAAAGAAAATATTGAATATCATAATAAACATGATGGAAATATGAAACTTATTCTGTAATTTTATTATTTCCTACTGAAATAACAATGCTTATTGATATGATTTGTACCATACAGAATATTTCTTACTTTTTGTAATATTAAGTTGGGAATCCTAAGCTAATAGACGGAAAAGTAAATGTAACGTTGGCAAATTATTTAGACGAAGAGAGTGATACGAGGCATGCCTTCTAAGTTTTGTATGCTAAAAAATTAACGTTGTGTATGATTTAACATTTACAACTCAATCATCAGACTCTAGATATCGTACAACGTATTAATTGCACAAAAATCATTTGTTTTGTAAATGATAGAACAATTTACAAAAATACGTTAAGAGCATTAGCTTCTGTGAATACAGCGACGTATGTTTTGATTCAGTTAATTGGTGATGATATACAAATATATACGTATATTATTAAAAACAATTGACATCTTCTGATTAATATATCAAGTTAAAATGTTTGATGTTTTATCACATTTCAGGTGTAAAGATTGACTATGTTACTGAATGAATATATATATAATTGCATGGTTGACTTCGTTTTGATTATATGATTCGGTTTCCCAAAATATTAGTGTTCCATTGAGTATGATAAGACATAATCGGCTTATTTTCATGAACTGTACTCACTTTTGTGAGATGTACATCCATATATGTTATATGTATAGCAGCTTCTGTTCAGAAGACGACCCCCTTTTGAGCAGTAGCTTCACTTTAAATAAAACTGTTAAAATAATATTTTAACCAAGAGATGATGCTTAGTTTGTATAACAGTTCTATGCAGTATTAATTAACATTTACAGACCATATCGAATTTTTATAAAACTTATCTTTCATGTTGTTGATATTAATAAATGTTTTCATTGTGCTAGCGAGATAAAACCCAAAATAATACAGATAAGATTAGAAATCAACTGACGGGTGAAGAACGGATGGTATCCGAAATTGGAAGATATCTCGTTAATTAAATAACTTAGCTAAGAATGTTTACAATTTTCATGACAATGAAGTTTGCTTTCGTTCCTGAATGAGAAGCAATCATATGTTGAATGAGTTTTGTTTGTGTCAATTAAAAATATTTGTTTTAATTATATGTATAATATATATCTTACTGGGTATCTGACATTTCTTAGAGTGCTATGAAATTACAGTGGTATGATTGTTCTGTTAGTGTTTACGGTATTAGTTTTTAATTTAGTACAGTGGAATGTGGCTATAAGGTTAAATTCCTGTAATGTACTTGATATATGTACAAAATAAATGGTTCAAAAGTATTATAACATTCAAGTGAATAAATATAAAGTATGAAAACCATAAAAATTGTTTAAGAAATCACTAAGCTGTTGTTAATGAAAATGTTTTATATATTATGTTCAGTTATATTTATACATAAAATACCCATTAAATTCATATTTGTAAAACTAACATCAAATTAAGCCACACTACCACAAGTAACAGAAAAACATACCATCACATCTGTGCATCTAAATTAACAAGCTTCAATTGATATTTCTTGGCACTGAATTTGATTTTATTATATCAGGCAAATTCCATTGCTCAATAATTCTATATCCAGCTTCAAAAACTTGATTACTTGACTGAGAATACGACACCCAATGTTAAACAGAGTTTCATCATGAAGATATTTTACTTGTGAAATCATGATTAGTTGAGAGAGGCTACAACACATACTTTCAGAATAGATTTCATCAGTAAGGTAACTGACACGTGTCATAAAGTTGTTTAGTGTGTAACACTTATATCTCTCTCTCTGCTAGGCTTATGATAGATGAACAACATAGAAGATTTTATCGTATTTATAGGATCACAGATTGCAGAATGTGAGTAATGGACAGAAAATATACAATGGACTGATTCATTAATAAAGTCAGTAATAAGTCCAATGTTTACATTCCTGTAAGTTTGTTGAAAATTAAAAAAAAATCTTCAGACATGTTTTATTTTATTTTTCAGTAGATACTTAACGATTTCATTCCTTGGACATAAAACAGTTATAGTGAACATATATTATATTACGCAGGATGTAATTAGACCTAAAATATTGAAACATCTCAAATATAAAACTTTGAGTGATATATTTTAACGTTCCATTTGTGTTATTATGGTAGTTACTCAATAATGGTAATAATAATCTGTTGAGTTTAAAGCGCAATGTGTGATGTCATCTAGGCATCTCAAAAACGAACGTTTTTTTTAATCTGTAGAGTTTAATGCACAATATTTTTTGTCATCAGACTACTCATAATCAGCTTAGAATACCTGCATTAATGTACAACTATTGTCATATTTTATGTAAGTTTGTAGATGAGACGACAAAAGTTATTTTTCTTTATTGTTTTTACCATTTTGCCATCATAGCTATTTCTTTAAGACTGAATGAAGAAATTTACTTATATTTGTATTGTAAACCCAAATTATTTCTCAAATATTTAGACCAAACGTGAAATCTTTTTTAAAGGAATAGCAGAATGTTAACTCTATTCTTTTGTCAGATAGAGCTGCAAGTTAACTTCAGAAGTGTAAGTGGAAACCGTTACCTAGCTTCTCAGGTTGTCCGATATTAACACCAATCATTTTAATTCTAAATGCCTAAGTTGAAGCCTACTTAAATATCTAATATCTTTTGACATCATGGATTGGTCTATAAACTTTGCACTATAGAACGACTTATCATTTACATCCAACTTAGAAATTATTTTTTTCTTAACAGTCAGGCTGACATACCAATAGAAAACTGTTTACCTCAACCCCTTCATGACTCTGTAAGTGTTCCACAACGTTCAGTTTTATCACCTTTAATTTATGCACTCTTTTGTTATAAATATACCACAACTTGGCTATTTTGTTCACATTAGCATTCAGTTAACACTTACTACTTGTCCTACTATTATCATTCTTAAAAGGTATTTCAACAGAATGTTGCTCGTTTTCTCCAATGATATAAAATCTGGCGTTTTACAACATTAAAACTGAGATTACGATATTTTGTCCAAGTCGTTAGAAATGTAAACTAATTGTGAATCAGCTTCTCTAAATGTTATGATTGTCTGATGATTCTGAAAAATCGTGCTTTTAGATTAACTTCTTGAATTCATCTTCCTAGACTCAAAAAATAACTATACAATCATATTACGTTTCAATACTCCTGTAAATTTTGTCAGCATACTATTAAAGTTGCTTTATAAACTATAGTTTGTTGCTGGGTTTGTGTATAGTTTTGTTACAGAAGTTTTCTCCACCTATTGAACATCTCATTAAAACTTATTAGATGCCTATTCCAGTATATTCCAATTTTTAATGCTATCCTAGTATTGATTCTGTCATCTTAATATTTATCCATCTTAAGTAATTGAAATTTCCATCATATATTTTTTTCTATTTTGTATGTTTCATAAAAACATTACATTGTTGTATACTTGTAATTTTTCCACCTAATTCTTCAACCTCATATTCTCTTTACTGATTAAAAGATTTGTCATCGAACTTCTATACATAAATAAAGCTTAATACAGTTTGAACATTTTTCCTGGCTGAACAAAAGACGTAACCTTCTACTAGCTCGCCAGTTCTTTTACTGGAGCAGGAATGAAAGAATAAAAAGAAAAAAGTTATAACTAGATGCCCAAGAGAGAACGTAATCATCTACTAACCAGCCAGTCAGTTTAAAGATTGTAATGAAATATCATGTTTATAAATGACGTAAAACTACTGCTGAATACATTTTAAGAATATATGAGATGAAAGAACCTCGAAAGTGAAACGACCAATCCACCTCGAAACTGGGGCCTTCATTTTTTATCAGAAGCATATTTTTCATACCGAATAATATTAAAATAAACAAAATTTAATAAATGGATTACTAACTTCATAAAATATTTATTCATATAAGACATTCTTCAAAGGAAGAAAACGCTGAAAGATAGATTTAAGGTTACGCTTAATAAAAAACGTTAGTATCTGTTTTCATTAAAGTGTTCAGTCCCGTTAGGGGGAAAATCAATTAGTGTTTTTTTTTTCTACATATACACATATATGCATAATTCGTTCATTTAGCATAATACATATTAAACATGTGAATGTTTTTAGCTTCTAGGAATTGTTCTATTACCCAAACCCCTGATTTTAAAAATAAAGTATTAATATTATTGTAGCTTTGTTGATTTGTAATTATTACTCCAAAGCTGAAGTGTAGAATCTAATGCTTATTACCATCGTTTAGTTTTAAATATCTACACAATCTTAACGCTATGCTTTTTTATGTTAAGTGCTCAACATTGGATAAAAATTCAACTTTCTGAAGAATGCATTCCAAACTTATTTAAGTATTCGACGGGCATGCGATAATACAAATTATGAATAAAAATTACATATTTTTTAAGTGGTGAATAAATAATATCGAAGGATGAACATCACGGTAAAGTGAAACAATGGGTGAAAAACTAAAATGTTCAGTCATCAGTTTCTCCTAGAGTGCAAAAGTTGCGTCATGACAAGAGAAATTCATTGTTAAAATATTTTGTCCTAAACGTTAGTCTTCTGGTTTTGCAAGCGCATTGAAAATGTGCACGCTATTCGATAAAACTGCAGATTGTTTTAAGGCGATAGTTGGCATTTCTTTCAAACTCTTGGCTGAAAATACCCAGAACCTACTACGGGGAGGTTATTGTACATCAGATTACAACCTATCCACCTACACAACCTGCCTTTGTGGATCTTGGATTAGTTTATTCACATGCGTAATCCTACTTGGTGTTGTAATCAAGTTTAATTTTAAAGATGTGTGATGAACATGTTTCGGCTTTCAGGTTTACAAACTGCAGTAGAATCCTTAATAAAAAAGTTTATTGCTCGTTCTACGTTCTAAGGCTTGAATATAACAAGAAAACTGATACCTTTCAATTTACTAGTTGCAGGAACTCTTTATCAGAGATATTTTGGACAAGACTATATATATAAATATATATTGCAGTTTAAGTAAAAGGAATGCTTTTCATTCTCTTTTGCCTCAGTTTTTGTTTGAAATTTAAGCAGAATGTGAAGCTGTACTTTGCAATGGAGTGAATATGTAACATTTCTGATTCACTGAATAAAACTCTCTTGTCTACGGAATAACATATAGCTAACATTTTTGATTCACTGTAGAACAAACTTTCTTACCTACAGTAGGTTAAGCAACCAATATTTCTCATTCATCATAAACCACTTAGACATTTTCAATGGAACAAACAACTAACAATTTTGATTCGCTGTAAAACACTTTCTTTTCTTTTCTGTTGCAAACCTCTTGTTGACATTATATCTTGAGGTGAGAATCAGCGTTTGAACGAGATATTTGTGAGATACAGAAATTAGTTAACTCCCAAACATAAACTAATTGTTTTGAAATACAAAAAGCTCGGAATATGATCAAATTATTTTCAGTCATATATGCGGCAAAACAATAATTTTCATCTACAAGTTATCGTAAGAGGTTTTTAAGAGCATCGAAACTTGAAACTGAGCAAATGAGTAACGGTTCCATAAAATAAGAAGCTCTAAGGAAAGAAATTTCTAATTTTATCAGTTTTCTAAAAGTAAAATGGTATTAATTATAACCATAACCAGGTTTATTTAGTCATGTAATGTAAGATCATTGTCCGAATAAATACAAAAATACAAATATTCATCGTTACATACAATATAATGTTATTGTGCAACAAAACTCACCTGTACACAAATTAATTGTAATATAAGATCCATTATGTTAATCTTCTTCTGAGGTAAATAATAGTTTACAGTCAGTTATAAATGTACATAATGTTTTGAATAATGTACACTCACGTTGTAACTTCTTGATGCGATTACAGTTAAATATCACATCTTTTGTTTTAACGATATATGTTTTTACTTCCAGTTTACTGAAAGGTGGCTGTGGATAGCTTTATGTACTTCGTCAATAATTACGATGTATGACCAAATATAAGTGTTTTTCTTTATAATTAGAAGCAGAACGACGTTTGTTTGTGAGAGTGATGTTAGGTAAAGTTATTTGGAATAGACATACAAGTACATGTTAGACAAATCTTATTGAAAACAATCACACGGTTTCATAACAGGAATGTTTGTCAATAAGTTCGATCCGTTTCTTCTACTACAGCATTTTGTTCTCTTGTTTCCACAGCTAAAGTTGAGTTTTTGAGACTCATAAACGCAGTATGTAAAGTAGACTATTAATTTGATCTGTCATGCCCCACACCTGTCTGACAGTGTTTTATATACTGTCTATAGCCTTATTCTTATTGATGTTTTAAAAGCAGACGTTAAGAAATGTTGAACTTTTATAAAAAAGGATAAAAGGATACAAATTAATAAAACATTCTTGTTTAGTGCACTAAAGCTGATATTGTAGTTTACCGAATATCTGTTAGACGCTGATATGTATTATAAAACACAAAATATTTTATATACCAGTCAGACAGCTTAACAGCTTAATAAATATTTAAAAAATATATTACGTAAAAGTACTTATTCTTTGTATTCGGATTGTTTAAGAAAATATCCATCTTCAACATAGCAGATAGCTGAGTATTGAAAACTGAAGTATATTATAAAACCTATCTTAGTTTATAAAAGTCTCTGTCAATTTTGGACATATCCTGGGAAGCTATATCTTTTTGTGTTGTAGTTTTTAGGAAGATATTTGTATTTTTAAGAATTCGATACTGAAAGTATATTATAAAAAATAACTTAGTTTATAAAAGTATCTGTCAGTTTAATAAATATATTGAGAAGTTATGTCGTTTTTGTATTCACTTCATTTATCAAAATGTGTGTCTATTTCATCGCCTTTCATTGTATCATCCTTATACGTTATTAATACTCCAAAACAATAAAACAATAAACTCTTAAAATCCATACTGATATGTTTATAACAGGATCGTAACGCATTTATTCATCATGTAAATTACTATCAAAAATGTATGTAATACATGCATAGAAAGTACTTGGACATACTTTATTTATTACACACTTACTTTATTCGTAATAGTTTAAGAGTCCAAGTATAACCTTTCATTTCACCTAAAAAGTTACTAAGGAGACTTATAATTTTATATCTATTAACGAACTCCTTGGATGGAAAAAAATAAAGAGATATATTATTTCGTATATAAATGTCACCTCTTAGTAGTTCAGTATTTTAAGTTCAAAATGTGTTCATACGTTAAATAATCATTTATCAAATTCTAGTATTCAAGGACCATTAACGTCGTTTAAGTTACAGTGTTCAGCCATGTACAAAACAACGTTCAGCTAGTGATGGTGATGCTTCGCTAGTGTTAGCTCTAATTGCTTGAACTATGTATACTTTTTTTTACAGAAGAAAAAATAACCTTCACAGTTCTTAAGTTGATATGAAAGTCTTGTGTGACTTGAAAGAGGCGGAGAATGAAAAACATAATCCGAAAATGTAAAAATTGGACAGCCATCTTAATCCGATTCCATGGCATCGAGCCAATACTAGTCAGCACGCTCGATTCTTGCTCCTGTTGTCGCTCTGGAAGGTGATTTCTGTGCATGACTTTGGCAAATTTTTTTAGGCTTATAGAGCTTAATCAATCTTTCTTCAGACGTTAAAAAGTATGAGAATGCAAAGAATGTTGGCGACGCACACAAGACGACTTAATACTCTATTTTTTAATTTGAATTTATAGCTGCACTTTTTTAAGTTGTTCATTAAAAATAACTTAACTGACCTTCTAGTTTAAAATACATATTGATATGCAAATTTTTAACTTCTCCAAATGTGTTAAAATTTATTAAAGGGAAAAACATAAAACAATTTCAATACAACATTTACCTGAAAACAAAAAAACACTACCTAGTACTGGATTTGAGAATTATTGTAGGTGTAAAATTATCTTGGGTAATGTAACTTTAAATATTACATGTACATATAAAATTTCATTTATTGTTTATATTTACCTTGCTAAAACGTTAATATCTATTAAATGATTCAAATGAGTAACTGAAACAAGAAATATCTAATAACTTCATTAATTAAATATAAAAAATGATACATGTGTTAATTACCTATAATTTAGAATAGAACTTTAATTTAATTATTCCGCAATACTAATACTTACTAAATAAATCGTTAGTGAATGAATAAGCAAGAGTATTAAAGTAGAATCAATGTTTAGTATGAAAGTGTAACATAACTGAATTTAGGAATAATGTAACAGCTAAAAATCATTAATAGTTTCAACCCTATCTGTTTGTTTCATTTTGGTTCTAATGTTAAAGCTTAACTTCTATTTATTCGAATGTCGCTGCCTTGAAATGCAATTTATGTACCCATTATTATACGTTTAAATTATAACTTTCTAATGCGTCTCGGAAACCAATCGATAGCTAACGTTATAAATAATAGCATTGATAACAAACCCCTCTGACTTCAAAAGTATTCTCTACAACTTTATAAGATTATGTTATATTACCAATTTCTAATATTATGCCAAAAACTTTTAGTTATTCAAAACTATCTAAAATTAAAATTCAAAATGCTGAAAAAAGTATATATTAATAATATGTTCAAACTAATTTCTTTAGAGTCGAACTTAAACATAAACAACAATTATGTAAGAAACTACAGGAAAACTTGTAGATAAAACCAACTCAAAAAATAAGATAAAGTACTTTAAGATACGTTAAATTAAACTAAAATCTATACCAATTTGGATAAGATTAATGTATATTTCGACGAAATAACAATGGAATTAGTTGTGTTTTAATTCGTACAAAAATATGACGATTAACGATATAGTTGATAAACAAATCTAAGAAATTTTAAAAATTAAGGATTCAAAAGTATACTACCATTTCAAAACTCGATAAAAATTGTACTTTTTACAATTATTGTCAATAAACATGGCCATATTTTGAATACAAACTAATAAAATATCAAACTTTCAAAACTACCAAAACATTATAGGTATAGTTATTAAAAGAACTAAATATATTATTGACCAAGCACAGACCCGTAGATATGAAAGTAAGTAATTATGTAAAATTTGCAAAAGAAGTTTCTCTATACAATCAATAACATCCATTACTGGAATGCTCAATTGCAAACTAAAGGTTTTATATGGACTACTAAAAATTCACAAAGAATATTACTATATAAGACTGATAGTGCCAAACATAGGAACACTCAATTAATAAATGTCTAAATATTTCATAAGGTTTACAGCTTTATTAATTTTTGAATTAATTAATTATATCAATAATTTTATGAATAAAAGAGGGACATAATTGTACTAGTTTATGTATATTGAATACTTATACAAAAAGTGTCTTGAGTTATGTATACATCTTTTATTTAATGATGTTCAATAATCTAATGTATTATGTAAATATATCTATCATAAAGTATTAACTCCTAGTGACACAGTGATTTGTCGGCGGACTTTTACTGTTTCAATAGCTGTAACGGGAAGAGCACAGATAGCCCTTTGTGTAACTTTATGCTTAAAAACAACAACAAATAACATATAATATTAATTAAACTGCAGAACAATAGTATTTTTATTCAAGTTGATGGTAAATCCATGAATTATCTTTTAGTTCCTGCATTAGCTATTTTTAGAAGCTTTTATGATAACCACTGCCAAGAAACATGCACTTAATATAACCTACATATTTAAGGCAATTTAAGGATAACAATTCGACTGTATGTAAACATAAAAATCTATTAGAAAAGTTTATTAAATATTTAAACTAATGCCACAGATTTATAAGTTGTAAAGTGGAAGAAGGATCTAACTCCAATGTACTTCTTTAGAAACAGTACCAAGCAGAATAGTGAACAACTGCAGTATTAACAGTATCGCAAATATTCTTACACTGGTTTATTTTCACAAAAAGATAAACTTAATTTTATATAAATAGAGCATATAAATTATTTCAAAATTAAGAGAGATTTTATAAACAATCAAGTCATATGAAAGAGGGCTTACAATTCAACTGTTATTCTAATAAATATACAAATGACACTACTGAAAATTATATCACTATCCCAACATCCTTTGGTAGTATGCCTTAATTGCTGGTAATATTAGTCGTAACAAACACAGGAAATTACGATAAGCAATTGAACAAGAAACTTTGCAAAATTTTAAAGATTTAGGTTTCCAGAGCTCAACTTAAGACAATTAATACGTCTTCTTTACTCAGAGTAAAATTCACCTCTGCCAAAGACCTGGCGTCGTGTATGAATTTATGTCAGATGTGTTAAATATCCGCATTCGTTAACAAGCACAACACGTTTACAATTATTTCTAGCTTGTCAGATGAATGGATATTACACATCAAAGAAGCTATTCTGACATCACAAAGAAAACCACAACAGAAGGAAGATAATTCTGGTGTAATTGCTCTTTTATTCTGTCGAACGATTTTACTCTTTCAGTAATTTAGCTTAATTCAACTATGTCAATTTCAGGTATGGATGGGACATATTTTTTACAATTGTTACCTGTCATTTGTTGGCGATGAATTACAACAATAAACAAACAACACACAGTCTAGTTGTTTTAAAATAATATATTAAAACAAGTCAAACTTGTATACAAATGCTCTTTACATATTTAGACATACACATGAAGTTATTTAATCCGAGATAGCGGTCGGAATATAAGACCTCTTACATATAAATGACTAATTTTTTTTTTCAATTTTACTTCGTCAACAAGAAAATATGTCAGAGGTTGCGGGAAATAGTCTCAATAGAACAAAAGAAGCAATAAGAAACGTTTTTAAAATATCCTATTTCAAACAGTCTCTAATTAACAAAATAGTCATGGACCAGAGATTCAGAACAACTGGACTGTTGTTAGGGTGCTTGAGTTAAGAATACTTCCACTGGCAGCAGAACTGTTTCTGGATGGTGAATATCTATTACCAAGAAAATAACACTTCCTCTACCTAGCCAAAATCGTTAAATATTGATACACAAAGAATCATATGCTTCGGAAATAGACTGATCAGCACAGTTTCTTGTTTAAACTCAAAAGAGAATTTGTATATGACAATAGAATATCATATTAGTAAATATTTTTTTGAAAAGAAAACATGATTTAATAAGTTGGTTATTGCCTTTCATATGATCAGCATAGAAGAAATAGGAATGAACAACAAAGAATATTCCACAATATGTATATACGCACACACTAGAGTGATCTTTATATAATACTGAAGTTTATTTTTTTTCCTCAATAAAGTGTTTGTTTGCGTATTCATGACTTCTGCCCTTAGTAACTTATAATTAATTAAGAAATTAAAAAAGATAATTAAAATCTGGTTTAACAAGGAAATCAGCCCGAAATGTGTTTACGAATAAATATATTTTTTTATAAAATTGCAAGCAAATAATTCTCTGAATTGTTAGTATCAATAAAATATTAAAATTCGTTAGATTTGTGCTGGATTTTGAAGAGCCACTGTATTCGAAAACTCTTGTTATAAGATTTAACTATCATAAACTATAATATTATAAAAATTATAATATTATAATATGTATAATATTATAAAAATAACAAAATATACAAAGGGAGGACAACTCAAATTGGGAATTCTTCTCCTGAAAATGCTTGTTTATAAATAGATATATATTACGTTTTGATCTATAGACGCCAAGTTGCTTCTTTCTCTTCCCTTTAATATTATGCCCAAGCTAGAATTAAAGACATCAGTGAGATAATCTTAAATCTTTTAGTATTAACATAACTTTTATAGAATGGAACTCAGTGCGATTTGATCAAAAATCATGGGTGAGCCTGTTTAAAGTTTCAAATATTAACGTAACAGCAAAATGTATAGGTGTACCTGACATAAGTACTTCTGATTTTGTAACTTATTATTTCTAGAAAATTCATTTAGGGCTCATATCTTAATATTCAAATGGCATTTTCATAAAGCATTTATATATATATAAAAAACAGTTTTCAAGACACACTGATTACAAAATTCTCTTTTTTATTGGCATCATCGAAATAAGGTTGAGAGTCGTTAGTCACAGATGCGAAATGTGGAGTTCTACAAAACTTCTCACGAACATATATACACTTTTTATATGTGTTTATCACACAGATAAATATTTCTGATATTTTATCAAATAAATTATTACTTTCTATTTGTTATTAAATTATAATACATTGAAAATTTAATTATCCTTATTTAAGTATAAAAATTCCAAGGGTTTTTGGATTTTTTTGCTGCTTTTTAAGCAATAAGCAATAATAGTGATGCGTACAATATAGTAAAAAATAATGTATTGTTATTTGTAAAATGTTAAAAAATATACAAAAATATCGGCTTATTCCAAGCATTAACGTAAAAGTATTTTTTGGATCTTATAGATTGCGATAACATTAGTCATTAGGTTCCAGGGTAAAGAGTGTAGAGAATCTAGTGGCATAGTACTTACATAGTACTTCCGCAGACTTACAACGTTAGAAACTTGTGTTTCGACACCCTTGGTGGGTAGATAACCCATTATGTAACTTTGATGCTTATCTTTAAAGAAATAATGAGTGTAGAGAAATCAAACTAAAGCAAACTATTTTTTAAAAAATATCTTGTATAATTTTGGACCATTTAGTTTTAGGAGCTTTGTTAGGTCAGAAGCACTTAGGTCATATAAGCATATTTAAGATAAAAGCTATTCGAATCGATTGTGCTTTTATACAGTTCTAATAAATAAAATGCATATTTTCATTTTCTTGCAGGCGTTTTTATTATACTTTTCAATCATCATTTTTAAAACTGGATATTAGGATTGTTTGTTTTGGAATTTCGCACAAAGCTACTCGAGGGCTATCTCTGCTAGCCGTCCCTAATTTAGCAGTGTAAGATTAGAGGGAAGGCAGCTAGTCATCACCACCCACCGCCAATTCTTGGGCTACTCTTTTACCAACGAATAGTGGGATTGACCGTCACATTATAACGCCCCCACGGCTAAAAGGGCGAGCATGTTTGGCATGACGCGGATGCGAACCCGTGACCCTCAGATTACGAGTCGCACGCTTGGCCATGCCGGGCCAGGATATTAGGAACTAATTCATAAATGTTTATGTATATATAAGAGTGAGTGTAAAACAAAGAGTTTCTGTTTATGTCGGGGCCTGGCATGGCCTAGCGCGTTAAGGCGTGCGCTTCGTAATCTGAGGGTCGCGGGTTTGCGCCTGAGTCGCGCCAAACATGCTCGCCCTCCCAGCCGTGCGGGCGTTATAATGTTACGTTCAATCCCACTTTTCGTTGGCAAAAGAGTAGTCCAAGAGTTGGTGGTGATGACTAGCTGCCTTCTCTCTAGTCTTACACTGCTAAATTAGGGACGGCTAGCACAGATAGCCCTCGAGTAGCTTTGTGCGAAATTCCAAAAAACAAACAGACAATCTATTTATGTCTTTATATATGTGAATGGTGTTTGTTAAGCAAGCAGAATAATTTAAAGAGTTCATCAACATTACATTCTATGAAAATTAGATTGGTTTTGCACCTTTATCTTTAACAAACAATATTTTTGCATATAAAGCTTAAGAAATCCGACAAGCTCCTAGAACATACAAGTCAGTGGTGAGAAACTGAAATAGGTTGTAAAAATAAATTTTAATTTCTGAGTTTCACTACAATCATCTAGGTTACATAGCTATTAAGCATATAGGTTTGTTGTTGTTTAACCAGATGCAAGTATTGTGCAGTAAATGTGTTTCTATATGTCTGTAGATTATTATTGTTCTACTATAAGAGAAAACCAAACTTTTGTGAACTAATTTCTGACAAATGTAAAAAACAAATGTGAATCTTCAATAAGTCATAAATGTTTCAAGTCATAAACAACAGTGATTTATCATGATGGTTGTATTTATAATGTATGGTTCCAAAATACTTTAAGTTTTTGCTATAAGATTTCTAATCAACACCATGCAACAACAATAAAACAGTACAGTGGAGAAAACTCAAGAAAAATCTTTACTGTGCAGTAAAGATGTAACTTTATGTGGAAGATCCGCATATTATGTTATTGTTTTCTAAAAAAGATGTTCGTGGATTGTTAGTCACGTATTCTTCGAATTCAGATCAGCTAGTGGTTCTACCTCATGCGTAATTTCGCACAAAGAGAACGATTACTTTATTCAACTTGGAAATGAGAGGATTTTCACACTTTTGAAGTGAAGTTTGGAGACTCTTTTAGAAGTGCTTAGAGCGTTGTACTAAAGATTGTTCAAAGCATATGATTTTGAGAAGTCTTCCTCTAGTGCAGACATGAATGACTGATTCAGGATGTTAAAAAAAGACTATAATGTTGCCAACTAAATTAGATAACATATCTTTTTTTTTTGTATCCAAAGTTGATGGCGACCCTTTATTATGTCATTCTTTCACAGAATTAATACATGGCGGAAAGGATAAGAAATGTACCAAATATTGCATTATTTTCAAAATTGGACAAATAACACATTTAATAGAAATCGATATTTTCTTACTTAGGCCAATAAATTAGAAATATTGTGATTTAAAACTAGTATTTTGCTTAATACCTTTACTGATTTCACTTAAACTGTTTTCAAAGTTGAAAACGTATTTTTTTTTCAAAATAAAATATTGTCATTCTACATCATTATTACCGGATCTTCTCCGTATTCAAAATAAAATGAATTATTTTGTTGTATATTTCACGTAAACAAAAAAAGATCTTGACGAATGTATTTCGGTTCTTACCAAAACGGTATCCACTGTATTCTGCTTCACTTCTTGATAGCACATCAGATTTCTCAGCCAGAAGAGTAAGAACTCACCTAATACGCCCTATACAGCTGCGCATATAAAACAGACTTTAAAATTTTAAAACAACAACTCTAAGGGAATAATCAAAATCTTATTGAGAACAGAAGGCAACTGTGCCATTTTACGTCCAATAAATTTCTCATTTTAAACGTAATCTTATGTCGTATGAAATAAGATATGTCATTATTGAAGAAATTTTGGCATTAAAAAAAAATTTGCATGTTATAAACCCTTTTCTATTGATCTAAGCTATAAATAATATACATGTTCTATATTAAATTTAAACTTGTTTTAATTTTTCATTTTCAGAATAATTATCCTTGAAAATAGTGTGATTGAAAATCATTGTACATTACATTCTTCAACTCAGTCTTTCAAATTCAAATTTCAGATAAGTAATGAAATACCAAAACGTTCACCAATCTTTTTGTTCTTTGTTATGTATCTAAAATACACATTGGCACAAGAAGAGTTGTTTATATACACGTTAGTGGGAGACGTGAAGTCGATGATTATGAACAGTTCGCGTGTGTATTGCTATACAAAAAATGTACATTATCTTTGAGAAGTCACGCAAATTTCTAGAACTAAATCATTTTCAATATGTCTTGTGCTCTTGCAGGTTATAAGTTTGTCACACAATTTCATAACCCCTTTTTTAAATATTTTATCGCGAAAACTGTAGTAAGGGGGTAAACAAACTTATAGAATTTAGCATATATATATAAACATATCAGGTACGCCTTCTTTCAAAACTATCTAAAATTAGCTGCGAAGCTGATATATTGCGTAATTTAAAACTTTTAATTTACAAAAGTAAAAATGAAATAATTTAGTATCTATTACATATAACTTATTAATATTGTTTTATTACTGACTGACACGTTCAATTGAAAGTGTATTCTAGAATAAAACAATCCGAATTTATTTGACTGATATTGCAAATTGTGCCAGAACTTGAAGATGTTTCTGTTTTGACTGTTTTATTTAATAAGTAAATGATTGAAAAGAATGTAAAAAAATTGTATCTTAGGCTTTACCATAAAAGATTAATAACATAAACTGGAAATATGAAGGCTATATTTTAAGCTTTATAAATTTTGACAAAATAAACGAGTAAACAATGTTCGCAAGTTGCTTAAACAAAAAATAAAATGAGTTTATCACATATTATGCAAAGTTCTTTGTTTACTGTATTGATATTCTTTTGTTTATGGGTTGATTGTTTGTTATTAAGCATAATGGTATACTATTTTCACTGCGGACATCGAAACTGGATATTTATTGTTTAAATTACTTGTAATTTAAAATGTTATTTAATATTTTAATAGTATCTAATATAGAAAAACATAACCGATTATTTTCTTAACACAAAAATAGTTTTTCATGAGAACGAAGAGTAGTTTTTCTAATCATTAAAACAAACTTCTAAATAATTTATATTTAGTTTATGTGCAATGTGATGATAGGATTAAGACTATTTTAACAAGATTGCATTATTGTTATAAGGTTACATTGTGTTTTGTTTCAAGAAATAAATGTTAATAATATAATGAATTGTTGTATAATTGAAACTTCTCCTTCCTACACACACATTTTTTTAACTTTATAAATTTGGAGACGTAATCATACAACAATTAGTCTGAAAGACAACCTAACATTGCAAGAATTTTTCTGACTTTGAAAGTAGCATGACAGCAGGTGTTCATCTAGCATAAAAATCACATCGCATATGCTATTTTATGGATTCTTATTTAAAGACAGGCTCTACCAACATTGTTATTTAAGAGATTACATGTTCTGTGAAACACATGAACAAACTTAGAAAAACACGATGAAAAAACGTAGAAAAACACGACTAGAAAAAGTGTTGGATTGTTTCGTGATGGAGTAATGCCTTCTGTACTTCGTGTCTTACAATAACATTCAAGTTACGAATATGAGAGAATGAATTCAGTGATACTTAGGAACAAACAGAGGCAATGAACAATTGGAAACATGTAACGACGTATGGGGAGTTACGTTTTAATAATGATAATAGAGTAAGTAGAATGGGGTATTTATCTTATTTTCGGCTGTTCTTCAGACTCTACAAGCTGCTAAAGATAGTAGTGTAGATAAAATTAACATGAAAAGGGTTGTGTCCGTTTGACTTTTTTTATTTGGGGTGTGGTGAGATAATATCTGGAAGAACCTTGAACATTGGCGTTGAATATGTAAATCTCACAATGTTGAATTTCCATCCTAATGGAAAAAGAGCTTTTTCAACTGAACGCGATATAAAACAACCAATTAGTAGATTGTTTAAAAAACAAAACTGTGATATGAAAAGTGTGGACACCACAGTAATTGGATATCAATAAAACTGAACTTGTTTTGGACCAGTATGAGAATTACAATCGTCTGACAAAATATGTGGATCATGTAGAGATCATATTCTTCATGAAATAATTTACATTCGAATAAGAGAGACATTCTATGGAGCTCAGGACATAGTAGTCACGTCATTTATTGCCGTTCAGCTGGATATTAAGAGTGTGCGAAAGCGTCCTAGTAAAGTAACTAGTCAATTTTTAAATAAATATTATATAGTGTGTATCTTTTATTTGTTTTTTGTAATTTTGTTTCCCACTATTTACCATGTACGATCCCCAAATCATCTGTAAATAGATCAAATTCACAAAAAGGCAACATTTCTGTGTTGCACAAGTAAATTTGAGTTTAGTTCAATTAAGAAAACGTTTTTACTTTAAAAATACTTACTAGATCAGTTTAATACATAATAAAACTCAAATTTATAGTTTGATTACCTTTTAATTATCGACTTTATTTCTTCTCCATCTACAGCTATTAAACTGTAGAGGCTACATTTATAAATAGATACACACACACATACAAACACAAATAATTATTTAATATTATTTGTGTCCTCTTCAAGAATATCAGACTATTTAAAACAAGTAAAATAATTTTACTGAAGCAGATGAAGATCAGTAAACCTGAGATTTAAGCTTGGAAAGCTTAAAGCGCAGTTATTGTTTTTATGCATTGGAAATCAATACTTACTCATGGTTCTTTATTCTATTTCCTTCTTTTAGAGACGTTTTGGAATAGCTCAGATGATGACATGTTTCCAAAAGCAAGAATAAAGCGTTTGACATCCTCGTCTCACTCCACTGGTTATTGGTCATTTGTTCAGCCTATTTCTCCGTCTTTTGACGAGAGTCCACCTACTAACATCACCACGCAGCTGGGTCAGACAGTATATTTGAACTGTGCGGTCAACAATTTGGGAGATAAAACTGTATGTAACCAGATTTACTCAATCATTTGATTTTTAAGTTTATACATATCTGTAAAATTTTTATCAACTAGGCAGTAGTTTAAAACAAATATCTATGTGGGATTGTATGAGCATATTCTCTAAAATACACATTTAAAAAACTAGACGATTCAACGTAAATAAAGAAATATCAGTTACGCCTTACTTTTAAGTTATTTTATGGATACATTTTATGTATATATAAATATAACAATAAAATAACTATGACATTAACAATCGTATTTTGAACCCACAACAAAACGCGTTTATGAGTAAGTTTTAAATTTAAATACTTGCAGTGTAGTCAGTTTAGTTACAAAGCCTTGTATAAGGCACTATATAAGTAACATATGTAATATTATCGTTACTACGAAGTTTGTTCAAGTTTCGTAAATTACACATGTCGCAGTAGTATGAACGTTGCTAAGAAAATGATGAGGCAAATTCAGTTTAAAAAAATCACAACATATTGCGTTATACACTATCTAATCAATGTGTTGAGATAAGAGAAAATAATAACAGTTATATAATAGAATGTATTTGATATCACCAGAATAGAAAAGAGTTGGTTACAATAATATGTAATTTTATTACCTAGACTAATAAATTTTGAAAACACAAATTCTTTTTTAGACTTTGTATTGTCGACTATGGTAATTTACGTTTTCAGTTCTTCATTACAATCAAGATCTTTACATAAGGTGTAAACTATTCTGCTGAAAGTAGTGAAAAAAGCAGAAATTTAAATGAAGTCGATAAATAACGAGAATATGTATAATGTTACAGCATATACTCTGTTCGCAGCTTCCAAGTATGTCCACGATTTCATGTAGAGTTTTGAAACTTTTGACGTATCATTTTGAAAAAAAATACATAAGCATAAAGTTGTTGTGGCGTTCCAGTGCACTGAAAAACAATACTTACAGACTACAGGGAAGTCAAAGTTACTGATGTACGCTTCTAAAAAAGAGAGAAAACCTAACAAATATGTTGTTTTCTAAGATGCTTTACGTAGAACAAAATAACTTGTAACCCAGTTGTTTCTTCTTTTGAAAGGCGAACGCAATGAACGCAATTGAATCAATTTATGTGCAAATAATGTTTCTTACTAGATTAGTTTTTATTGTAACCTTACTTCTATTAATATAATATAAAATGTACGATAAACAAGGTAGTCGTCTTGATGTATTTATTTTGTTGTTTAAAGAAAAAAAAAACCTGTACACGTTGATTTTACATTTAAGGGTTCCCCTCTTTAAACAGCAAAATACAATCGAAAAGAGCCAACATGTGTGTCAGTTACGGCACAGAATGAAACATTAGTTGTATGTAAATTTTGGTTATCGTAATGGATAGAAGTAATAGGTGCACTTGAACAGTTTGTTATGGTAGAGGATAGATGTATGTACAATTCGGTTATGGTAGAGGTTAAAAATATCAGCTTTATGTAAACTTTGATTATCGTAGTGGATAAAAGTATTAGTTGTGTGTGAACGTTGTTTAATTAAACGATTTTATATCGGGTATAAATCACGTGTTGTTTTGTTTGCAGTAGAGAATAAACAATATTAGTTTTATGTGATATTTTGTTGTTCTTGAATTTATGAAATAGACACCATAGCTACAGTTTCTGGAATATATTTATTCTTAAGAATTATTTTATATTTGATAGTCACACGCCTAAATAAGTCTAACACTATAACAGAATATAAAGTATAATTTATTTAAAACAAAGCCTCATAATCAGTTATTAATATTGTCTTTAGAAATAATACGTATTTCAAATCTCTAAAATGTTAGTGTTCGTTTCTTTCTAATAAGATGCTTTTAGCCAAAATAAGCATAGTTCGTTGTATAATAAGTTATTGCTGATGTCAACGTATTTTGTAGTCGCACACATTGAACTTAAACTTCTAGATTAAACAAGTTTTGGAAAACTAAGTGAATTTAATCCGACAGAAAACAAGATGAGGTTATATTTCTATAGAGGGGGGAAAACAAATTATGATACTTCTATAAGTTAAGAAGTTACAGTTTTATAATTGTAAAACTTGCGGTCTGTAAAAAGCGAGTATTTTCTCATAGTAAAGCCATAGCGGGCTATCCTCTGAGTTCACCGAGGGGAATGAAACCCCTGATTTAAGAATTCTAAATTCGTAGAATTACCGCTGTAATACCGTGGGACGGTAAAAAGCCACCAAAAATGAACCTATAATTAATTAGTTATTTTTATAGCAACATTCGAGTTACCTTATGTTTATAACAATCACAGAAAGGAGAAACAAATTTTACATTAATAAATGGATACCTCAAGCCAACCCATGATGCTATTTTTTACTCTTATGCACTATACAGTTTGACTCACTAAACATGTATTCTGACGGAAAAAACAATACACGCTTTAATGAAAAGTTGTATATAATCTGACACGAACCTTCAACCCTGTGTTTTATCTGCCACGTTTGTTTTGTGCCATGCTTGACTTATATGGTACTCAGTATGATACGTTAGAAGTAAGCTAAATTATCGCAGAAGAAAAGGAATGTTTATATACACATCATGATAAAATATAAAATAGAGCAACGAATACAGGAAACCGAAACTAGTTGACTAAATTTTTAATTTTTTAAAAATAATTCTCGTCTTTACCTTCAAGATATGAAATTTCTACACCAATATAATCTAGATATTTTCCTCTATTACACAACAGAAACAAATTATTTACTTCTTTGCTAGTGTTCTCAAAAATTAATATAACAGAAGAGATAAATGTTTGTCAACCTGCACTGAGTAGGAGATAGCGGATGAAGTTAGATGAAAAACATTCTATCTATATCAATATATTTATTGCACATCTAAGTAAAATATATAAGATTCTTTTCATATTGCCTACAAACATAGTTTAATATTCATAATTTAGAAAAAATATATTACCAAAAATTAATGTAAGAGGAGCTAAGTAATGAGGAATTTGTAAGAACTTTTATTAATTTATGTTACTCTTTCTACATTTAAACATTAATTGAAGTTAAACAAAATGTATTTAAATATTTTGGTATTATATCTGTATTTGTTTAAAAGCATACATGGAAATTGCTTAATTTGAGGCTAGTTGACATGCATGTCAATTTGCCTCAAGGAAATTTGTCAACGTGCCCTAAACCGCAATTTTGCGAGAAATGACTTGTATCTAGTTAACATACATTCTTTTAATAAAGTATTTAATAAAACATAAAAGTTTTTCCAGTAAAAAATATTTACTGCGTATGTCAAAATTTCACTTTTTACTTCCGAACACGACAGAGGTGTCCGATTCTTTTGAAACTATAACGGCAAGTGAAGGGTGCTTGAATGTATTAATGACCATAAAATCACGGCTATCAACTTCAGCACACGAAAGTTATCGACATTGTGTTAATCTGTCCCTGTGGACAACCAATACCAGGCTTTCCTACTCTTAGAAAAATTGTTTTTCAAGTTCCAAATACTCTTACCAAACTAAACTGATGTAGTTGATATTATTCTCGCAAAACTTAAAGTATTTTATTTTAGAATAAATGTCAATTATTTCTTTGTTTCATTTGAAATATCATCAAATGTTTCAGGACGTCAAATAAGAGTTTCTCGTCGTTGACGTACGTCGAAATGTTTATGACAAATATATATTTTCTTCTACATAGTTGTAGTATCATTGAAAGATGACTTTTTTATTAAGAACTTATCTCCAATAAATACTCTCAACCGGTTGAAAATTAAATTACATATTCAAAATAAAAAATGTTGATAGCTTCACTCATTATGTCTCACTTAGCGTTCTGTGTGTCTATCTATTTTGAGCTAATTTTACAGTTCGTTCTATAGAACACAAGCAACCTTATAAAAATAATAGTGCGACAGAAGAAGATGAAATCTATCAATATCGGTTACAATGATAGTAAATTTTATTTTAAGGTTCATTTGATATTTATTGTATTTTAATTCTTTTATTTTGGAAAGGAAAAAGACAGTATCGTTCTTTTTTTTAATTACGAATTAACTGAATAATAGTACACTTAATTATGAATAAATGAACTGATGTAAAATTTCTAGGTTTCGTGAAGACAATTATAGGACGTAGTTTACTGAGTTGCTTACACATAAATCATTAAGTGCTTCATCTCTTGGTTCCAAATACTAAAAAAATCATTTACGTAGCAATATCATATTTCAGAACCAATGTTAGATTATTTGTTTCAAGTCGGGTAGGGCTCGTTTCTTAAGAAAGTGAATATAAACAACAAAACTACTGTAACCCTATTATCCAAGGATATACTTTGAATATTTTCCTAAGTGTCATTTCTAAAAGAAAAAAATAACTGCTATGTAGAATAGAAAAAAGGACCACTTCTACTAAATCATTACATTAAATCAATCGATAATTTCAAAAGGTCAACTGTATCCAGATTTATTTTTCTGAGTGTTCGATATTAGTTGTTATTGCTTTTTCAGCAGGTGTTGTTGAATATACTACAGTCTCATCAAAACAAAACAGATTGCTCTCTGTCCATAAGACGTTTTTTTTCTTCAAAACTTCAGCATTTATCAGAAATCTTAATCGTAAGTTTTGTCATTATGCTTCTCGTTATTTAAAATTTTCCATTTATTTAACATTATGTTTAAATAGTTGTCCTTGAAAATTGAATTAAATGTTTCAAAGCTGTATATTCAGGCTACTTTTCTCAAATATTTTATATATATATAAAATAATGGGTATTTATAAATTAATATAACAGACCAAGCTTGGTTTGTTTCGGATTATCTTGTTTATTATCACTTTGTTAGTTTCTGCTCCCGTTAAGTTATTCCAGAATTGTACTGTCAAGTCTAAGTTTAGTTTCTCATGTTTATAACATTATATTCTTAACTACAATATAGTAAGTGGTATGAAAATAACTAAGGATATTTAACTAAATGTTCCATATTCACTGGGAGAAGAGGAGAACTGAAAGTCTAAATGGCAAGTATTCAAAAATCAAGATGATATATATAGAAAGAGAGTTAGACGTGCAGTAAGTTTCTTAGTGACTTTAGAGAGCATAATTAGTTATATCACTCCACTGGCTAACCGGAATTTTGTCCTGTGTCCCAGCAGCCTGGGTGGGTGTTTAAAATAGAAGGGGACAAACGTTTTATTTATTATTACAAGTTAAATGTTCATATTTGAACAAATTGAAAATGTAGTTAAAAAGTAAATGTGGTAGTTATAAAATTTGTTTTCTAGCTCTCAAGTAATCTAGCAGGATGTTACATAGTCTGCAATTTTACCTACTTCTTACATTTTATAGTAGGCATGAAAATTTTATTAAAAAATCTTGAATGTTAAAAAAGTATATTATTTATTAAACAACAAACTATATTCAGTTAATCATAAAATTCATCTCTTCCAATGAAGTCTACAATGTTAGGATGAATATATATATAAGATTTGTTTATATATATATATATTCTCCAAAAAAAGATTTCGTTTGCAGACCTGGCATGACATGGCTTGGAGATTTGCAAGGTAAATTCAATATTTGTGGGTTGGTATAGAAAACCGTTACAAAGAAACATGCTTGCCCTCGTTTATCACGGGAATGTTATAATGCAACTGTTCATCACAACTCGTTCATAAAAGAGCTGTCCTTCTGTTGTCGTCCCAGTGGTCGGCAGAAAGCTTTAGTAGTTTTGCCAAAAACAAATAAACTTTCAGAATACATTTTATTATAATTCTATGAATCACCTTAGAGTTATGATTCTAACCCTGTGACTTGCTAAATTAAAACAAACTGTTTTCAAAGAAAGGATGGAACATTTTGTTTCAACATGACGTCATTTCTCGCTCATAATCTAAATGGTGAAATATTATGATTACCGAAGATTTACGACACGTACACCATAAACAGAAAGTAAAGCCATATAATTTAATTATTTTATATGAGCAAATTATTTTTGACGTTTATTTTGGACATACAACACTGACTTTGAATTCTTCACACATTAATAATTATTATTTTTCTTCAAAAAATCATGCGATATATTTATAGTCAAATTAATTACATCACTCTGTAAAAAATATTAAAATTTGTTACAGAAAATACAATAATTCACATGAGAAACGGTGAGAGGTGAAACGTGGCGGGATCTACTTATAACGCACATCTATTAAACTGCTAAAAACGGGAAAGTTAGCTTCTCATTGTATGAATGGTATTTAAAGTGCATATCTTTAATAACAATTCATTTGACTAATAGTATTGGAAAGTAAACGTTTTAGTTATTCAGTCTACACGGCTTTTACAGCAAACTAGATGATAATTATTGTTTTTAATTGTGATATAAATAGTTTATTTCTATGATAAAATATAAGTATTTACTCCAGATTAATTCACAGGGAGAGAGAGACGTCAAGTATCTGTTTCAGAGTAACAATATATCCATTATTAGTGTAAGATTTCTTTCGTTGAAATGTGCGATGAATCTGATTTGTTCCAAAGTTATATTTTACTAAATTTTGAAGTCCGAATTTTCTTTATATTGAAGAAGATTTTCCATGTGCCATTAATCTAAAATGTTATCGTTTTGGGTACACTGGCTTCCTGTTTTCGAAACTAAACAACAATAAAAGAATCTAACAAAGCAGCAAAGGTGTCTCTTCGACCCTAAACCAATTAGGGTACAGGAAAAACAAATTTTATATAAGACCGCTTGTTTTTCTGTTTTGTCGTTTAACAAGGACTGGTCATGACTTTAAACTACTTCCAATTTCCTTCAATATTTTTCTCACACATAAAATTCTTATTAGGTTGATTGGCACGAGCTTTTAGCATATATTCAGTGGCTCAGTGATAATAAGCCTGAAGGCTTAAAACACTAAAATTCGAGTTTTGACACCCCTTGTAGATATAATTTGCTTATTTGTTTCATGTTCACTTAGTTCAAAATGTATGTCTGTATCTATGTTTAGTTTCTTTTGAATTTTGCGCAAAGCTACACAAGGTTATCTGCGCTAGCTGTCCCTAATTTATCAGTGAAAGATTAGAGAGAAGGCAACTAGTCATCACCACCCACCACCAACTAGTGGACTACTGTTTTACTAACGATGAGTGGGCTTAACCATGATCTAATAAAACACCATAGCTGAAAGGGCAAATAATGTTTGATGCGGCGGGTATTTGAACCTGCGACACTCAGTTTGCGAGATCTTCCTACACACTTTCCAATGTCATGCCATAGCACAAATAATCCATTATGTAGCTTTGTGCATTACAGCCAAGAATTACAAATAACATTTCGATTGTTGTAGTTTTTTTATTTGCATAATATTCATTAGCTTGCTATTAAGTAATGCTTTTGAAGCATTTCAGTTTGGTACGAGGTTTATAATTTCCATTTTCTACATGTTTATACACTGCATATAACGCATGAATATTTGTTGAAATAAAATGTGCAATACATTTATAGTTCTGTATCAATATATAATTCCTCCAATCAGTAATTCAGCACAAACATATTATGCGTTCTAAAATAAACTATTGGTCAAATAATTATTAATATATATGTTTTTTTGAAATAATTGCACTTTTACTCACGAATTATAATGAAGATGAAATAGTCTTTATAGGTTAAATTACTAAAACACAAAAGTATGAACATAGAAATATTTGAAATGTGATAACACACACTTTGTACTTTGATAGTATATCCAGCAGTGGCATCTATCAAGGATTTAAAAAAATTGCGTTCTCAGAATGCCATTTATAAGTGAGTATGTCAAACACAAATACACAATATCTCTTATTTCCGTTGGTTTTTTTTTTTTTATTTTCGCGCAAAGCTAGCTGTCCCTAATTTAACAGTGTAAAACTAGAGGGAAGGTAACTAGTCATCACTACCCACCGCCAACTCTTGGGCTACTGTTTTACCAACGAATAATGGGATTTGCTGTCATATTATAACGCTCTCACGGCTGAAATGGCGAGTATGTTTGGTGTGACGGGGTTTCGAACTCGTGACCCTCAGATTAGAAGTCGAGTTCTTTAATCACATGACCATGCCGGACCCTGCTTTCCGTAAACTGATCTTTAAATGGAAACATTTTCATATACATTTTTTATCGGCTGATATATTATTTCTTGTTGAGAGAATATGCGTAAAATATCTAACTGAACCTTTTCCCAAATTTTTTGTAATGTAGTAGACCTAACCATTTACTGCCTAGATGTATGACATTACGGTAACTTTCAGTATGGTTATAGAAGTACCTATAACTCGTCGATTATGGCGACATTTGAGCTCTATTAGTTCGATTCGACGAAATTTCTTCTTGAATATCGACATATTCGCAGAATAATTTGAATTGTTACAAAGTAATCGGTTCTCATATTGAGTTGTCGATAAAGTAAGTTGGTTCGTGTTTTATTTAGAATTGTTGACTTTAGATCACTTGACAATACATCATTATTAAATAAAACCGATATGTTAGTATACGCTATTAAAATCCTTTTGATCTTAATATTGGTATAACGCTATTTATATTGGGTTCATAGTTGAAGTCAAACCCGATTTACGAGGAATACTGTATGCATTTTTCTTGATCGCATTAGTTATTCTTTTTTATTTATGTTTAGAAAATAGTGTAATATAAATATTCTTCCTAAACTTCATCGTACCAAAAGTATAAAAATAATATATTATTATTATTATTCATAAAAGATAAAAATAGTTAAGTAATTGATGAAAAATTGAAAAAAAAGTAAATAATTAAACATAGCCAGGGTTATTGTCATTCAGAGTAAGATCTACGGCCACACCCAGGCGAGATAAATTCGTTGCATATATTATAAAACAAGTAACAAAATAACAGTCATCAGTGATGTCGAGAAAACCCACTTGTAGAGAAATATATATGCAAAAACGGCTCGTTTGGGTTGAGAAAATATTTTACATAGAAGAGCGAACAACGTTTCGACCTTCTTCGGTCATCGTTTACAGAAGGTCGAAACGTTGTTCGCTCTTCTATGTAAAATATTTTCTCAACCCAAACGAGCCGTTTTTGCATATATAAAATAACAGTCATATACATGAAAACACTTCTTAAAAAGTTTGAATTCGTTGGTTATATTCAGGGTACAATATCGGCTTGTCCCAGTTTTCCCATACAACTATATTGACCTTTGACACTCATATTTTATTCCCTCCTCAACTTGTACTGCACATTTCGTTAAGTCATGAAGTACTGTATATTTTTTTTGTTCAATATTGAATATTCCAGCAAGTTGTTTTTTTTTATTTTTAGTAGTAGATGGCTTTTTTGCATATAATGAGGTAAAGTTGAATATATATATATATTGATGAAATCATTATCTACATTACAATTGCTTATAGTTAGGGTAGTCAAACATACTTAAATTATTTACTATATCCATTTTATTTGCCCATGCAACTTTTGTTTGTACACATACGATCTGGATAAAATGTAAACATACGTCATTTTGTTTCTCTTGACCCTATTCATCCGAAAATCGTAATACAACTTTTTTTCTGTATATTTCAACGTGCTGTTACTTGAGTATAAGTTTTATACCAACGTTTGGTCTCTGGCTTTCCTACACATATAAAAACTATACAGAAAAAGAAAGTACAGAATCGAGCGTTAGCAGATCAATCTAAAACGAGATGCCAGTATATAAGTTTAAGGTTATCAAACGAAAAATCTAAAGTGCGAACTGCATAAAACAGCAAAGTTGCTTAGGAAGGAACAAGAGTATTTCTTTTTACTCTTTAGTAATCTTGCTAAACATATTCGTTTTCTTATTCCAATGGTTTAAACATTCATATATTTATTTTCTATTACACATTCTGATGAGTGATCAATGTTTTAATCATTAATTTCATCTTCTTTTTTCAAGAAAAATAAAGGCTGAGTTGATGTTTTGTTTGCCTGCAGATGTATATATAAACATATTCACACGCACACATGCTCATGTAAGCACATGAACCTCTTTCGAGTTTATATCCATCTTCAGCATAACATATTTTTATGGCATTTTTAGATGTATTCATTTATTAGTGTCTAAAAGAGTGTGTGTATGTGTTTTAAACCTGCATGTTTAGCCAACGAGCGCAGAAAGTGCAATTCGGGTTTAAAATTTTTTTATACGTGAAATGAGTTTAAATATTTAGAAAACAATAGCAATAGTAACAACGCCCCCTGTTATTTTCATGTTTACAAAAGTAGCAAAGCCTTCAGGAAATATTGTACTGAATGCTACATTTTCATAAGTAGTGTTTTTTGTTTGAATTGTATAAAATATGTAGCAAGTGTTCTTATTGATAGTTAAAACAAATAAACCATATTTTACAGATAGCTTAAGAGTAATACATAGATCGTGTAGGCACATTTGTTACATGTCTGATATACTATTGTTTACGTTCCTGTTTTGTTTTTCTCAAAACTTTACATAAAACTACACATGCGCTATTTGCGCACAGTCGTCCCTATTACTGAAATGATAAACTAGAGGGAAGACTGAAGGGCAACAGTATTTACTGTCAACTCCTGGACTGTTTTTGTCTAACTGTTACGCTTATAACGAACCCATTGTTTTAAAGTGCGAGGCCCATTTTCTTCCAACAATGGAACGAGACCCTTAGATTTATACTTCGGCACGCTAATCACCTAGTCACGCCCAACTCTTGGTGAGATCAAGTAACAAGAACTGAATTTCAGTATCTTCAGCGCAAAAAGGTTTATAAAGAATTTTATTAAATTACACAAAATAAATCTATATGTCGATACAAATTTTTGCTTTTTCATACATTTCATATTAATTTGGGTTGAAAGAGTGTTTGAGACCATATTGAAGTAGTATGGACTAAAATATTAAGTATATAAAAGAAAACAATTCATCATAGCATCAGCTGAGTATGTTGTGAGAATTACTATAATCTATCTACCTATTTATCTGTACATGAAGCACAAAAACATGTGTATGTCTGTCTGTTATCTAACTACTTCTAAGTCAATGACCCGATCTCGACCAAACTTTGCGAAATGATATTTTGAAACAGGAACAGTGTTAATAGTGGTCGAATTTCTTTCAACCCTGTTATTACTGTTGTTGAACATACGTAGATGACGCCACGTTCTTACACCAATGAAATCAAAACTTATTAACTTTTCAATAACGCGGCAAACACAAAGTTTGAGGGAGACCACACAAACGTTTTTAATATTTCAGAAAGTAAGTTATTAGAGAAATACAAATAAAAGAATAGCCATCACTGATGCAATAATACGTAAACTGTAATATTATGCTATGTTATAAATAAATTGTGTGAAAGTGTTATTTATCATAGCAATATCCTCACTTTAAATTTATAATTCAGACAAAGGACAGGTACCTTAACTTGTCTATGTATATAAACCACAAAAGACTATGTTTCTTTTTTTTTTTTTTATTATCTAATTACTTTTAGGTCGCTAGCCAATCTCATTCAAACGTTGTAGGATGATGGTTTGAAACTAGAGGAATGCTAATGGCGGTTCACAACCCCCTCCACTCTTGCTTTTATTTATCAAATGTCATCTTTCACATAAGTTAATGTTGACTACATTCATAGATAGCGCCACGTCGTTACACACACAGAAAAACTTTATTAAATTTTCTACAGTACACCATACATACAGTATGGAGATTGGGAGAGAACACAATCGTCTTATACATCTCATAGAATGCGTTTTCTAATGGAGGTATGTATTGAAACAAAATGGCCGTCACTATTACATTAATACATAAACTCAGCTGAAGCTTCTACTCCAACAGTCACCATAAGGCTACTATGTGTTTCTTAAGTTATACTCACTTTCTACTTTGACCAGCAGTGTTTCAACTTAAGCCCGTAAGAAATTTCTGCGGCCAATAACCGTCAATTAATTAAACAGGTGAAACACTGTAGAAGGGCAATGAAAGCTGGTGTTGAAAGCGGATAGCATAAAGCTCACATACCGACACTATTCTAGCCGCTACCTCTTATTACAAAGTCTTTCAGACCATCACATAGTGTATACCATGTTTTATTTATGCATGTATTGAATTCTTAAAGCTTATACAAAACTTTATATGAAATAATAATGAACGCTGTAATAATATCTTACAACTACATTGTATGTAAGTTAGAATTTATTTATCATGGCATCAATCCCAAATGTTTTCTTAGCTCATAACCTGGAGAAAGGGCGGGCACCTCAACGTGTGCCACTCCAGTGGTACAGTGTTATGTCTGCGAATTTACACTGTTAGAAATCGGGTTTTAATACCTGATGTAGGCAGACATTTTTCGATAGTTTTTCAAATAAAGAAATTAAACCTCAACTTGTATATAATAACATTCAGAGTACGTGTGTGTCATGTAGTACGTTCTAAACCGTTGATCGCGCCAACTTGTAAGTCATATCAAAGGAATCGCTTCGATCCTGAGGTTTGCACAAGTGTAACTTTTCACTCCACCACTTGGCGAACCCGAGTGTTTTCTAAAAAACACTTTTACTGAGATTTCGCAAAAGCAAACCCCAAATCTGGCATTGACTTACATTAAATCATTTAAATACGTAGATCTGCTAACTTATTTAAAAGAAGTAAAATTCAATTATAATGGCAGTGATAATTAAACCGAAAAAAGTGCGAAATGGTAGATCAGGCACTAAATTTGTATTATATATGATTCATAAATGTGGATGGTTAGAATATATATTTCATAAGGTTAAGGATAACGTTTTATTTGAGTGTTATAAAATGTAGATACTACGACTATTTGATTATACGTTTTTAAACCACTAAGAATTTTTGTCCCCACCGTCGCTTCGATAGCTCAGAAGCAGACATCAAGGTAACTTTGTGCAGTTTCATGTTTAATCATACAAAGCAAGCAATCCTATTGAATGTCGTGTTCCATGTTTAATCATACAAAACAAACAATCCTATTGAATGTCGTATTCCATTTTTAAGTTTTAATTTTCTTGAAAGATAATATCGCAGTGTCAGTAAGAGGTTTCGTTATGTGGTTAAAAATTATTATTACTCTTTTGTTAGTCTTGTTAATTTTTAGATTATATTTTGTTTTCATTAAAATGTTGCCAAAGTAGATAATGAAATACCGATAAGTAAACAAAAAATGAAAAGTAATAACTTCCCCATCTTACTTTATGTGAAGCACAGCTAGAGAACTAGAAAAAATAATATTTTGTAAGGCAGACCACGACTTCTACATGTTTTTACACAACCGCTAATAGTTTTCGCAATAACCTATCGACACTCAAAAGTAGCTAGTTTAGATATTTGTTTCTGTAATTTCGCGCAAAGCTAGTCAAGATCTATCTGCGAAAGTCGTTCTTAATTTAGAAGTAACAAACTAGAGGAAAGGCAACTACTCAACATCGCCCACCGCCAAGTCTTGGGTTATTTTTTACTTATGAAAGGTTGAACTCTCTACCATATTATATCGTATACATGGCTGAAACAGAGAAAAAATTCTGAAAGAGGATTCGAACTCGTAATTCGCAGGTTCAGAGTGGAGCGCTCTTGTCAACAATCTATACCAGGCGTGACTAAGGATATTGTAATTAATATATTATATACGTATGTTCTATAGACTTGTAATTTATAAGATAATTCTAAAAGAGAGATCGAATTAAGCTCCACAAATTAAATTAACAAATTATCTAATCAGTTTCATAATTACTTTAAGTTAGTCAGAGAGTAATATACATTCATGTTGCACGAGAAAATACAACAAATTTTGTAACCGATTTAACGTTAAAATTTATTTTAATGCCTTTGCATCTTTCGTTATAGTTTTCTCTTTTGCACGTGACAATATTGTTGGTTGTGTATTGCTCAAATCCCACCTGTTATAGAAATTTGTAGAAGATTTCTAACAGTAAGAAACAACTATAATTGTTTTTCGAACATTATAAAACTCGTGAGATTCATATAAAATCAGCTAGCCGAAAAACAGTAACAGAAGATTATTATTGGTTAGCTACAGTCAGTGCGAATTACTTTGGATGTTACCATTTCTACAAAGATACTAAATATCTTCATCGGTAAGAAGTGAACTAGTAATCGCTCTGAGGCCAACCAAGAAACGACAGGTAGCTAGCTTAAGCGAGATGTGACAATATCAACTCAGAATCAAATGCTCGTTGTAGACCTGAATTGTCGTTAAAATATTCATTTGTGGACTAGGTATGACAATCAGTATTGTCTGTGAGTTTGTAAAACTCATGCGTATAAACCATTATTTGTAATAACTGTTAGTAATAACCGTTATTATAAATTGTATTGTTTTTGTTTCTATATTAAAGTATATTTGTGTTATGAAAGTTGTGTGAATTAATCTTGTTGACAAAGATCATAAATTTGATACATATTAATAATTAATTAACTTCTAAATTAAAATTGCTGACTATTTCAGATCTTAATACCTAGTATACGTAACATAGTAAATCGGAACCTCGTTCGTGATAGATTAAAATACGCAAAACATAACAATTAATAAATATACAGAGTCAAAAAATTGACTGTGAAGGATAATTTCTTCAAAACGCAGTTTCTTTCATGTTTCGATATCTAAGGCATTAACAAGACACGAAATTTAGCATTAGCTAATACATAAATCGAAATTCTAAGAAAGGAACACCTCACAGCAAAATCTTACAAGGCCAGATGGTTAACAAGCTCGACTTGTAATCCGAGTGGCGCGGGTTCGAATCCTCATGACACCGAGAATGCTTACCCTTTCAGCCGTTGGGGCGTTATAATGTGACAGTCAGTCCCACTATTCATTGGTAAAAGAGTAGTCCAAGAGCTGGTGCAGGGTGGTGATCATTAGCTTACTTCCCTTTAATCTTACACTGCTAAATTAGGGACAGCTAGCGCAGATAGCCCTTCGTGTTGGTTTGCCCAAAATTCAAAAACAAAAACAGTCAGAAAATAACAAACATGTTAGGTTTGGTTATGAATTTCGCGCATAGCTGCAAAAGGGCTATTTCCTTAGCCATTACTAATTTTGCATTGAAAGACTAAATGAAAGGCAGCTGGTGATCATCATTCCCCGCCACCTCTTGGGCTACGTTTTTACCAACAAACTGTGGTGACCTGCCATGGCCAGGTGGGTTAAAGCGTTTAACTCGTAATCTGAGGGTCGTGGATTCGAATCCCCGTCGCACCAAACATGCTCGCTCTTTCAGCCGTGGGGGCGATATAACGTGACGGTGAATTGAGAGTAGCCCAAGAGCTGGCGGTGGGTGGCGATGACTAGCTGCCTTCCCTCTAGTCTTACACAGCTAAATTAACAAACAAACCGTGGTAGCGTCCGTCACTTTATAACGCTCTCACGGTTGAAACGGCGAGCATGTTTGGTTGGTCGGGAAATTCATAACTGGCTTAAATAGCGATCATGTTTGGTGAGACGGGGTTTTCATACCTGTGACCCTTGTATTACTAGTCAAGCGTCCTTACAATCTGGTTTAACAACAATCGTACTAAACGATCATATTGATCAAATTCCAAACTTTCAGCAATATTTGTGCACATACGTGGCAAAGTTTTGCAGGATTTTAATAAGTCTCGATAACTGGGAAATATTTATGTATTTGGTGCGTGTTTTATGAAAACAGCGATTAACGTTCATAGATCGATATTTTGTGAACGAGGTGAGATAATAAAGTTTTTAAATATTTATCATCCACCTTGAAGTGGGTCACACCTTGTTAAAATCCATAATTTCAACAAACATTTTGTCTTAATAAAGAAAAGTCTCAATTAATTTCAGTGATATAGTTTATTTACAAAAAATTCGAGTAAAACAGATCAAATTAGTCTAGAAGTGATTTCTGAGAAGGATGTTGAAATCATAAGTATTGTTTGTTTGTTTTAAATTTCGCACAAAGCTACAGGAGGTCCATCTGCTAATTGAACATTGTAAGTCTAGGGAGACACTACCATATCTTGAGATACTCTTTTACCAACGAATAGTGAGAATTGACCGTTACATTTTTACACCCCACAGTTGAAAGGACGAGAATGCTTGATGTGATGAGGATACAATCCCACGACCCTCGTATTACGAATCAAACGTCTTAATCACATGGTCATGCCGATCGTCGTAGGTTTATTAACAGAATTTCAGTATTTAAGCAAGATCGGCAAATAAATGTGAATTATTAGTCGTTAAAAAGTTTGAGGTAAATCGTTAATGTTTTCACTGATTTTCACTTTGATTTAACAATTATAAGAGATAACCTGAAAGTTAATTATTACTTTAAGCTACTCTGATAATTTTTGAATAACGCTATGTAATAAATATTTTACTTTTTCTTGTTCCTGGACAGAAAGTGTTATTTCCCAATTGCTTATACTTAAAGTAAATGGAAAAGACCTATTTTTCTCTTCCAACTTTGCTTTTGTGGTCTGGAAGAGTATAACAAAAACTTGATGGAAGACTATATTTGGGAGCTGACACGCAAAAGTGATTTACATTACAGTCGCAAATCTCGAAAAGCTCCTCACTTCTAAACATTTTTGTTCATTTTTGTATAACTTTGGTATAAATACATGTAAATCTTGATTCATATATTGTTTTATTCATACATTAGGTAAATGAAAATATGCATATTTGCCGTTTTTACATAGAAAATGGGTTAATTTCTAAATTTTGTTATCCAGGTCACAAAAGCAAAGTTTGAAGGGAATAATGGCTATTTTCTGTACTTTTACAACATAAGCTACTGGGAAATAACACATACTCTCCAGGAAGAAAATTTGTGTTACATCGTATAATGTTTAGAGTTATTTCATCGAGCATATTTGTCATTTGGCTTTAACATTTGCTTGTTAATCTTAGTTTTGGTGAAATGCATAGCGTAGGAAATATCATATCTTTACTAACAGATAAAAGCAACGCGGTATACTATCCAGTATTATAGAATTTCGACTTTTTCGTGTCTTGTTTTTCTAACATCTTTTTGTTGCCGCTTATAGTTACATTGCATCTCTACTCGTAGAGTTGAAACTTATAAGACTTACCGTAGAGCTGATATGTCACACGACTATAACATAACAAACATAACGCAATATCGTTTGAAATGTCTTTTATGTGAGAGTTGCGTGTCAGAGTTAATATTTAACTTTGAGTTTCAAATGTGTCGGACTTCTTATTTCATCCCGAATAGGTAGCTAATTTGGTTGCGTACGTTTATTTTTGTGTCAGCGATTTTTTTGGCTGTATTCATTATTGTGCTTAAAATATTTTATTTCATTGATTTTTACTTCGATAAAGAAAAGTTAACTGTGGTAAATAAAAAAATATTTTAATTCATTTATTTGATGTAACATCTATTACCATTTTTTGTATTTTCTACGCATTTGAATGTATAACAGGAATTACTATTTTTATTTCAGAAAAAACTATAAAAAAGTGAAACGGAAAGAATGTACGTATGTGTGTTTTCTCTTAGCAAAGTCACATCAGGCTTTCTGATGAGCCCACCGAGAGAAATCAAACCCCTGATTTTAGCGTTGTAAATCCGCAGATTTACCGCTGTACTCGCGGGGAAGGGCGAAACGGAAAGAATCTAGAAGAGTTTACATGAACACTGCTCTTTTCTCGGAATTACCATTAATTGTTACTGAAAATAAGAAGTGGTACTCATACTTTAACCTCCCCCTGTTTTATTAAACAGAAAACATATAAAAATACATAAAATATCGTTTGCAGATGTTAGAAAATATTTATGTATTTTATAGAGTTCTCGTGAAAATACGGAAATTATATTTTGTTTTTGCAGTTTATTTTACGTCGAGTCTCTGATCATACTGCTCTCTGAAATGTTTCATAAATGTAAGGTTATTTTGTTAATAATGGAACTGTGTTGATGTATTTAAATGTTTGCTATGTTTAACATTTTTTGTTCAAAATATGTTTTTATTCAATGTTTACCGAGTCATGCACATGAATATAGAAAAGGCTTCACTTATTAATATGTATTTAACTAAGGAGAACATTTTAGCTTCAAAGATTATATAGAAAGTTCTCACATACACCTGACATGATAACTTCATGTATTATGTTCGAAGGTGTGTTTATAACCATGTATTTATTAGCGTACCTAAGTACTTATTGCAGGTGTTCAAATACTTTTGCTGATTGGCTGCTTCTAGGAGAGAGGAAAAATAGCGACATGAATGATGTCAAAGACCATGCGTATTATAATTGAATTAGTTTTTTTCATATCTTATAACATAATACGAGGGGGTACGAGGCCTTAGACTCGAGTTCTGCCGCTGGTTAGTCTCTTATTGTTCAGGATATTGAGGGTGGGTTTTTTAATGTTCCTCTTCATAACTTTTTTTAACATCACACCTAGTTTCAAAACCACTTGTGGTTGGTGTAAGACATACTTTGCCAATTAAGTGTGTATCATTATTGATGAGAAATGAGTTGGCTGGGTTTGTTTGTTTTGAATTTCGTGGAAAGCTACTCGAGGGCTAT